>NC_142344.1:23261818-23412954 GCF_054954075.1 Amborella trichopoda
TAGAGCTGGCGGAATATGGATTAACTCATCTCGTTCTGGAACCGCCCAATGATGGCTTAACCCATCGTTAGTATCAGTGTCTGACAGTTAAAGCCTTAAAAGCTTTACAGATTTTATGACCAATTGGTTACCTCAAAAGGGGAATTATTTCTTCGAGAACAAGGAATTCTCTCATCAAATCAGTATCATTGAACTCTAGGCTCCTTGCTTTATCACCCCTAAAAGGTTAGCGTGGATTGAGTTGAACAACAGAAGTGGCTACAACCCACTAACACCAACATTGACAATATTGAAGAATCTTTGATTCTTCTCTTGCAAGATCATGGGGTTTGAAGGTTCGAGATGCATCGACGATCGTCTCTGTGAGGATAACCTAGCAAAGAGATCAACAACGTGAAAAGATAAATACAACAGGTAAACCGAAGATAAACATAAAAGGTAAATCACATTATGACGATAAAGATTGTGGCTTACAAGATCTGTGATTCAATTGAGTAGATAAACTCAACATGAAGGTGGAGGGTGAAGATTCGAAGATGGAAAGTGCATGGTTATTCCTTTAATAACCATAATTTAGCACTATAAAAAGGGGTGCTCTTTGGATTAGAGGAGGTTGCACTTCAGAGGTTGTGCCTCAGTAAGAACCAGGAGTAGAAAAGAGAGCCATACTCAGGATATGAGGAGAGAGATAATCGTCTCCCAAGATTCATTTGAGACTTATTCTCTTCTGAAGACCAGACTCGAAGGATAACAAGTCCCTGCTTATTTTTATAGGTATATAGGCCGATATTCCCTCGACAATGTATTTTCCCTTTAACATGTCTGTATTTTTTTCTTTAAAAATGAATGTATAGGTTTCAAAGTTAGAATCAAAGGTGTTCGGCTTATTTTTAATTGCTCAAGTCGATGTAAATGTAATAGAGGATTAAACCTCTGAATTGCTCAGTACCCTATATAAATAATCAAGCCTATGTTTCTGATATAAAGTGCATTTGTGAATTTGGCCCCGAATGTAATGTTCTTTGGTTTTCCATCTGAAGTCTAATGTTTTCTAATCATTCCACATTTATTTAACACATCCATATTTCACAACGACCAAGTATCTGATGACTCCACTGGGGAGTAATTTACTTTTCATCTCTGATAGAGTCTAGGAAGTCCAATCTATCTCTCTGAATATGTCTTGATTCACGATCTTTTCCACTCTACTCTCGTGTCTTCTTTATTTACCCTGACGAGCGAACCACTACGTTAATCACAGGTCATTAGAAGTAACCCTAGCTACAATAATAATATCTTTCCAAGTGGGAACAATGAAGGTTCCACCGCATGCTTCCCCAATTAGGGGACAACCTGGTTTTCCTAAGGCCGCGACTGCCCCACATGTTGAAAAAGAAGCGACTAGAGTGAAAGAAGTCAAGTCACGAACCTTGAAGGTTCGGGCCATGAGAAAATCTCGCCCTCAAGTGGATTTATTCTCAGGCAGCAAACCTTTGAGGGTACTTTTGACTTACCCCAACCAACATCTCCATGCAAATTCCAACAATGGCACTATCGATCGCAATGACCCAAGAGGAGCGCGGTCGCTGTGGTCTGCGAACCGAGCCATCCCTGCTTTAAAGAAGGGTGGCCGGGCTATTCCTGTAAAGCCCAAGCTGTAATCTAAGCTGTCTTGATACCCCATGCCGATGACTCAGGGCTCCCATTTCTGGCCCTTAACCTGCTTAGATCTCCATATGCAGCCCAGATTTCGATGGTTAGACATTTCTATGACAGTAATTCGCTCGACTCACGTGATACTCATCAGCTGATGGTTAGAAATCATCGTGATGCTAACATGTCTAGATCGCCGTATGTAGCCTAGATGTGGTTAGATGCTTTTATGACGTTAACTCACTCGAGTCACGTGATACCCATCGGTTGATGGTTGAAAATCCTTGCAATGCTAACCTACCTAGATTGCCGTACCCAACTCACGGACCGGTGATTAGACGTGTTAACTCTCCCGATGCATGTGATGCTCATAGGCTAGCGGCTAAGAGTGCCCACAAGGGGAAGCCACCCAAGTCATCTTATACTGATCACCAGAATGGAACGCGATTTGAGGCAAGGTGATTTTCTCCTCGTGTTCCTAAGGCAGAGTCCAAAAGGTACAAACAAGCCCATAAGGCGCATGTTAAGATAGTTCTTAGGCATGCGCATACCCAGTATGTTCTAGACAAAACAAGAGAAGTATTTCGAGCTAGTCAACATCATACAAAACCATAAGAAGTCTGGGGACCAGGATCTGATCTGAAAGGAGATCTCGCATTGTGCCTCTGTTGTCTTTCCCTTTCAACTTCCCAGAATTCAGCGCGTCAGTCTTGGATAATGAGTCCACTGGACCATTTGAACAAGACCCTGTCGTAAGTGTGATGGTGGTAGGAGGGGGGGAATAAGCCTTAGGGCGATGTTGGCCAAGAGAGAAGTAGAGTTCCAAGTGCAGACGACCGAGCTCGAGGTGTTGAGAGTTGTCTGAGAGACTCCTAATCTCAGTGGCCCTTCAGGACAGTAGTCCTCAAATCCAGCCATGGAGAACTAATGAACCCCCGAACCTATGTCGCTTCAATCTCCAACTAGTACTGCTTTAATGGAGGAGACGATGCAAAATTTGGTGATGGAGTGATCGTAGTTTCTCCGAACGGAACACTTGTCAAAAATCATACCCAGCTTATGTCGATGAAGTGTTGTATTCTTCAGGATTCCAGTGGCCCAATTTTCGAAGTTTGATGGGCAAGGCTCTCCTCATCAACACTTGGCTCACTTCGTATTTGTATGCGCAGACTCAACCAGTAACAAGAACCTCCTAGTGCGACAATTTGTACAGGCACTATCAGGCCCAGCTTTCGCTTGGTACTTGCCACTACCTCTTGAGACCATATTCACATGGAGGCAAATGCAAGAAGCATTCTTAGCAAGGTTTCACAACACAGAAAGAGTGGTCTACATGGCTAAACTTCTCAATGTGAAGCAAAGGGATCATGAGCCTATACTACAATATATCACTCGATAGCGAAATGTTAGCATAGGGTAAGAAACTATGCTCCCTGAGGATCAAGAGGTGCTCATGTGTATTAAAAACATGAGTCCCGACATCGTAATACCCTGCGCGCTTCCAAATCCCATAACTTTAAATACTTGGTAACTAATACAGTTAACCTAGAATTCTTCTCGAGGGTTTTGGGCTCAGCCCAAAGCTAGTAACTATGAAGAGGAATTCGAATAGAGCTAGAGCTAAAGCTTCTCAGATCAAAACTTTTATGACTACTTCAGTGGTCACCTAACTAGGGAGAGGTAAGAATTATCCATCGTCTAGAAGCTATGACTCTCCACAACCGTCTGGACATGGACGAGGAAGAGGAAGATGCAGATACTGTGGACATATCGATAGGGAGTTCTCCTTTGATAAAGACCAGGTTTCCAAGACCTTCGAAAAGCTTCTAGCCGTTGGGACATCACGCTTCCTCCACCAAGAGATCCTGAGCAGGCCGGTCAAACAGATTGTGCCGACTACTGCTCGTACCATCGAGTGGGAGGACATGTGATAAAATATTGCTAGCCCTTAAAGGATATCATCGAATACCTTGTTAAGGATGGAAATCTCAAGTGTACTGAGCAAGAAAAACCAGAGGTTGAGATTGTGATAGCCAAATGGTTTCCTTCGTAAATAATGAAGCTAAACCCCAACCGGTAGCTGAAAGCCTCCTATATCAAGGGCCATACGACTTTGATAAAGCCATGATACTAGGCATATATGAGCATCTCCTCATTATGGGACTTATTCCCCTTGCGAAAAGGTGGAAACATAAAAAAGAAGGCTTCCTTAAAAGGACCTCCTAACTGTTAGTACCATTGTTCCTGTACACATAGATTGAAGGATTGTTGGCTAGTGAAGGATTTGATACAAGAATACATAAATAAAGAGACCATAGTCCTCCATCATATTCCTTATAAATGTTGGACTCTCCAGGTCCCCTTATTGGAAAAGGTCGAAGGCTCTCCTTACCCAGAGCTATTCGAGCTATTCTTGGAATACTTGGGACTCTCAACTCCTCAGTTGACACCGAGGAAGTTTCAGAGCATGGTTGGACTACTTACATAAGTCGCAACGAAAAGAAGTGTATGCAAGCTCAAGCTCTGAAAATATTTGATTTGAAGGAGCTGAAGATGGTGTTATCGCAAGAAAGCGCACTCGCAGAAGCTTCTCCCATTCTTAAAAATGTTACAAGCCAGGGTAGGAAGACAAAGAAGGGAGGAAATGGAGGCCCTCATTAAAAACGACCACCTCATCTGACTTGGAAAGATTTTATGCCCAGACCCTTGATGATGAACGACCTTCATGAGTCGAAAGTAGCAGATGAAGCCCCTCCGGGACTGTCAATGTGACATGGGTAGTCGAGGCTGAGTCGAAGCCCCAAACCATGCAGTTGGAGTTGAGATCCAGTAAGAAGACTGCAAAGATCAAACCACCCAAAGTCACTCCCCCTAAGAAGGTGACGCTTATGGAAAAAGTACGTGCCAAATCATACACCATTGCTGGACATTCAAAACAATCGGCATATGGAAAGACTGACGACTACAATGTGGCCTCACATTTAAGGAGAATCCCAGCTGTCATAAGTGTCTATGATGCCCTGTTGCTATCCAAAGAACTTCGTGTTGCTTTGATACAAGCCCTCTCATCTCCTGAAGAATTTCATGCCGAAGTTGACCGGATTAAACTTGACCCAGTAGTTCTTCCTGATACTATGCCAATCACCATTTCAGACATAGATATACAACTTGGGATGAAGCCTCATAATCGCTGAAGCCTCATAATCGCCCTTTGATGATGGATGGGATATTTCACAGCATGCACATCAATCAGATAATGATCGATGGTGGATTAACCATAAACCTGCTTGCTCTAAGAAAATTGAAGTCTGTGGGTTTAGATGTCTAGAACTGGCAGGAAGGGCATAGGGTGATATAATGTTTCAACCAGGCTGCCCAACAGATTGTAGGGAGAATTACATTGAAGCTTAGAACTGGCGAGCTCGAGGCTTACATAACATTTCAAATCATTGAAACCGAGGCATCTTACAATGTGTTGTTAGGGCACCCATGGTTACATGACAACAGTGTCATCCCTTCGACTTTGCATCAATGCTTCAAATATTTCATTGAAGGAAAGAAGTATATGGTTTGTGTCGATTGAAAGCCCTTCACCAAGGTAGAGTCCCATTATGCAGATACAAATTCTATAATCTTGAGAATCCTGACCCCCTCTCCATGGAGGAATAAAAAAGTGAGAGTGACTTTGACGATGATTATGGAATTGGGCAAGCATTGATCAACGCCTTCAAAGGCCAGAACTTCGAAGAAGGAGCCAAGCTGCTCACTACCATTATCAGAGTGAGTATTGATCTCGAGACACCGTATCAAATCAAAGATGGCGTACTCGATTCTCTCTTGAAGACGAAATTCAAAGAAGGATGGCAGGAGGAGTAATTGCCTCACCCTTTGAAAGCTGAAGCGTCAAAGCCACAATGGTCCCTCTATAGCCCTCAAGCTCAAGGATCATAAGAAGCATGAATTATGACCCATCTACTAATCAAGGCCTAAATGGCAAAGGGGGATGATATCGCCTTTTCAAGCAGTAAAAAATGTATCCCGAAAGAAGTTCAATTCTCAGGGGCTCGGGTATACCTTGACTCTTAAGACTAGCTCAAACAATGTGCACAAAAGGAAATGCATGGTCCATTGTGCCATGGCGTCTCTAAGCAGCCACAAAGGCCAGAATCCAGATTCATAAGATTGATGGAGTCTGCCCCATGCCAACTGGAATATGCAGGCCAAGTCACAGTCGACAAACTGATAGAAGTTGAGTTGGGTGAAGAAGGAGATCATAGACCCACCTTCGTCTTTGGAACCATAAGAAAGGGAGCAATATGTTGATTTCCTCTGTCTTAATTGTGACATATTTGCATGGAATTACTGTGAGATTCCTGGGTCAGACCCCACTGTGGCAACTCACAAGCTTGCCATTGACCCCCACATCAAACTGGTGAAGCAACCTCAGAGAAAGTTTCATTCAAACATAGCACCCCAGATTGAGGCCAAAGTTAACAAATTAGTTAAGGCCGGGTTTATTAGGGAGATTTTATACCCTAAGTGGTTTGCTAATATCGTACCGGTCGAGAAGAAGAATGGGCAGATAAGGGTACGTATTGATTTTTTCATACTCAATTCAGCTCGCCTCGAATATGACTTCCCTTTGCCTCTTACTGAAATCATGATTGATTCGACTGTAGCATGTGAGACCCTCTCATTCATGGATGGGTATTCCAATTATAATCAAATCAGGATTTCCCCTGAAGACGAAGAGTTGACAATATTCATGACGACAAAAATGATATATTGTTATAAGGTGATGCCCTTTGGATTAAAAAATGTTGGCACCACTTATCAGCGTGTCATGACCATCATATTTGAAGACATATTCCATGATGTTGTGAAATGTTATGTTAATAACCTTGTGGTCAAGTCAAAGGATCAATTTACTCATCTCATGGATCTAAAAGTCGTGTTCAAAAGGCTGAGGAGACATCAGCCTTTCACGAATCCATTGAAGTGCGCGTTCAGGGTGCATCTAGGAAATTCCTAAGCTTCATTGTAAGGCACTAAGGAATCAAGATAGACCCTACCAAGATATGCGTCATTCAAGAAATGCCTTAGCCAAGGAACCTAAGAGAGTTGAAATCTCTCTAAGGTCCGGTTCACATGCAACCTATCGGGGCGATGTAAGCCATTTTTAAGGCGTATGAAGAAAGATGTCCCCTTTCAGTGGGATGAGTCTTGCTAAAATGCCTTCCAAGACATCAAGGACTATCTATTGAACCCATCGGTTCTCACAGCTCCGTCTCCGAAAAACCGCTCATTTTATATGCGATTGGTTGAGGCTTGGTCTTCGCGTCAGTTATCACGCGGACGGTGTCGTGCATGTGCGGGGTTGAAGACCCTCTCTCAAACAACCGCAGGGATCCAAGCGTGCTGGGCACTTGCGGGTGTGCGGGGGCTCACTTGTGTGCGGATAGGAACCAACAATGAGAGAGATTACTACGGGGGTACACTTGGATGCTCACCTTGCCGTTTGGGGTCCATGGGACACGCCTGGGCGGTTCGCCCTCTTAGAACAATCACGAAGCCCTCTGGCTTTCAACTAGCGTGGTTTGGATGGGGACTCTCTTTAGGTCGACAAAAGGTCTCTCTCCTCTCTCTATCTCTCTCTTGCGTGCAACTGCAATAGGGCTTGATTATCCCTCCCTGTGACGGTTCCCTGATGGAGGGGGATGGCTGGCTGACGAGAGGGTGCGAGAGAACCTGAGGATCAGGGCTTGCGGGTTTGCTAGGGACCACACGTCTTTGGCAGACGCGGGCTGTTGCATGGGGCAAACGTCGTGTGGAGGAGAGAGAGAGAGGAGTCGGGATGTGACTTGGCATGAGAGAGAAAGAGAATGGGTCTGCACGCTTGAAGATATCTTCTCTCTCCAAGAAGGGATGGGACTACACACTCAGGGGTATTTTCTCTCTCTAAAATTTTTTCTTTCTCCTCTCGGTGGGATTAAGGGTTCAGAAGCAAAAGACAAGTGGAAATAAGAGCGATAAATAATACAAGTGACTTAAGCTTTCTTATATAGAGAACTCATCGAACAGGGCTGAACATTAAAAAAAAATTTTTAATTACAATTAAAGAAATTAAAATAAAATCTTGAAATTAGGTGCAACAACCAAACTGCCCCTAATACCTTTTATGCTAATGATGTTTGAGGGTCCTCCTGCCATTGTCAGATCTTGGAAGCTTTTTCGTGGATTTATAGCGATGGTTCAACCGATTTGTTGTTATATCCTCAGTGCTTGTTCGATTCTGAGTATTTTGATCCCCTTTAGTCGTACTGAGGCAGCCATTTCTGACGTGGTGGAAGTTCGGCCAGATTCGTGAACTGCAATCGCTAATGCAATTCGACATGTAATGCTCTGAGTCTTCATTTTGCTTGCATATGAAAGAGGAGACTATCACAGTCGCTTTGCATTAAGTTCGGTTAGTTTTGGTCTTCATTTGTGGAATTTCCTAATTTAGGAGTGTTAGAAGGTATTTTTCATCAATGTGGGGCCCTCGCTCAATAAAGCCTAGCAAATAGTAGAAATTTTGGCAGTCTTAGAATAGCCCTGGAATCGGCCAAGATCTTCATACGGTCTCTCAAAAGTCTCATGCCACGTTTCGTCATTGTCTGATATGTCTAAGGCAGTACAAACTGAGAAACAGTTGTAGCAGAATCGACCTCTAGCACCCAGAAATGGCCCTTATAACTAGAGCTACATTTTTGGTGTCCCAAATCACTATGGGACCACCACTATTGGATCTGACAAGGTCGAAAACCCTCAAGGGTCAAATTTCAGAAACTATCGTGGCCTCCGCGGGGGCGTCTTGTTTTCTTATGTTGCTAATGGCGATGCCTAGAGCCGTCCGTAGTTCATTCCTCACTCTCTAGCCATGAGCAGTAGTGTCGAGCGCCGCCCAAGGGCCACGACACTGATACTCCACTGTGGTGAGCTGCAATGCCTAACACTGTCGGGACCTCATCTCTCTGTCGTCTCGTCTCTTCTTTTCATTCTCTTGTCTCTTTCCACTTGATTGAGGGTAAATTTAGCCTAGCACCGCCATATCGATCTTGGTTTTGAGTAGTATTATCACCGTGCTGGTCTTGAGAACCATGCCCTTTTGCTATCACTACGAGTCGATAACTTCCCGGTTGTCATGCTAGTCATACCTTTTTGTCAAGTTTTCTTCTCTTTTCTATCTTTATTTAAACCTTACGATTCATCACCCTCTCGCATGAAAGTAAGTTACCCTAAGACAAGGGTGGGTCTCTTTGATCCATTTGTCTTACAAATTAACCATAGAAGTGTTGTGCAGAAAACAAGCTGATTGCAGGTCATGGGAGGAGATTCCAAACCAGCTAAAGCAGCTGAGGGGCTTTTTTGTGATCTAAGAGGGCTCCCACATGAGCCAGCCCGAGTAAGTCTTGAACCCACCTTCAATTCCTCTCTCATCGGTTGATATTCCTACCCTTGCTCTCTAGCAAGGGCTCGTGGTCCATCCACTCGAGCTACACCTTGGGGCAACCCTCACATTGCCTTGTGCTCACATTCAGGGCTAAGCCTTCTTGGGCCAAACCCTACACACTCCATGCATTTTCTTTCCATAGTCTGGGGTAGCGCTAGCTCTACGCCACCTCGAGCGACTGCTTCGTGCTCCCTCCCAACACACACAGCTTCACTTTGTGAGAAATGGGCTTCTGCCTCATCCCTCATAGATATGAGCTCATGGGTTTCGAACTCCTCAGGTCGAACCCATTGATCGGGCCCTGCAAGTCACTCGGACGGCTAACTCTAAAGGTGCACACGCACTGTCTTAGCAGGTTCCGTTCCGACATCAACTCAGAGGGAGTCATGAACCAGCTTCTTCCTCTGTCACTCTCTGGACACCAGGCAAACGCCTCAAGCCCTTGTACTCAAAGGTCTTCCCTAAGAGTACCCTCTTGACTTGCCTCAGGTCAGCCGTGCACATGGGCCCCACAAAGGAACACGGGGCAACAACCTGTTGTCAGACAGAGGCCTTCAGCCTTCAAGGAAAAAACTCATGCTGCCTTCCATCCTTGGACCCCACTCCCTGCTCCAGCTCATAGACATGACCCTTACATGTTCGAACAAGGTGGGGAAGTCCAGGTCTCAGGCTCGGTTCTAGAGTGAAGAGTGCAGCCCACAGCCGTCTCAGGGTTAAGCAAGAGATATGTCTTCAGATCCTGACCAAAGAAGCCCCCAAGGCAGTCGAGGCCACCACCTTTGATGACGTCCTGCCTCATAGCCCCTTTTTCCCTCTCCAAACTCCAGAGCCTGACCGAGTCCAAGAGTATTGTTGGGTCGTCGCTACTCAGAAACCACGGTCCTAGACCGTCAAGAACCTATCTTCATAAGATCGGCATACAAGGCTCAAGTCCAGTCGGGGCAGGCCCAACCCCTCCAAACTGCCTTGCCACGTTCCACTCTCCGACCTTGGCAGTCCGCTGTCTCGTCAGGCTCTGACCCTCTAGAAGAGACGGCCAGTGTCCTGGTGATCAATGACCCAGATGACACTCAAGAGGAGCGAATGAATGCGTTCGAGGAAATGATGCAAGCCATCCTTAGAAAGATGAAACGCTTAGAGTCCTCCTGATCCCTTTCTGCGACAGATTCCCCCACTAGTGAGGGCACAGTTCTCAGACAAACTCCTCGATCAGCTTCCCAAGACAGTTCTACCTCCCTAGAGGTCTCCCAAACCGACATAGATGCTATGGTGGCCCATAGCCTCAAGAATAAGGTCCCAGGCATGCAGAAGACGCCGCTCTATCAAAAGCCGTACGCTTTGTACATAGATCAAGTACCCTTCCCTCCGAACTATCAAAAGGGGAAGATCCCCCTATCCAATGGTACTATGTCTCCACACTAGCACACTGCTCACTTCCAGGTGGCCTGTCGAGAAACGACAACCGACAGATGACTCCTCCTCCCCCAGTTCGTCGAAACTCTTGAAGGGCCAGCCTTCCTGTGGTATGCTCGACTGGCTCCCAACTTGGTACACAAGTGGCAAGAGACAGAGTAGTTGTTCTACCAACGCTTCTATGAAGTCCAAAGGAACATGGAGACCTTCGAACTCCTCACCCAGATGCAAGACCCTGATGAGCCGATTGACAAGTTCATCACCCGCTGGAGAGAGTTGGCAACCCTCCATGCCACTCCCATGACCGAGAAGGATGCGATCCATACCTGCATACGGAACATGCTTCCCGAGATCATTCTACATGTCGAGGCATCCAATCCACCCTCCATGTCTGAGCTCATCTCCAAGGCAATTAGTATTGAGGGATTATTCAAGCATCATAACAACCCTCATCAGCAACCTGTAAGCTAAAACTTTTGCTTCGACAATCGGGGCAGCCAAAAGGCAGTAATCAGTGCGGCCGTCACCATGGCTAACACCAAAGGCGCGGTTCCTCAAACCTGAACCTTTTCAAGGAACAAGCGTCTTCGGCCGGAGGAAAGCAACAGTCTTACAATAGTGCCTCGCCTCCTAAAAATTCTAGGTGAAATGACTACTGGGCCCAGCACCAGAATAAGGTTTACCCTTCGACACAGAGTGGACACATGTACTACTTTGACTGCTGCTAGAACAGAGCATAGTACAGTTGCCAGAGGCCTATACTGTGGAGTCGCCTGGGCAGGAGGCAAATGAGAAGTACTGCACCTATCACAGGAGAGTATGCTACCCCATTTATGACTCTATAAGCTCAACAACATGATCGAAACCCTTATCAACAAGGGTCAGATAAACCTTGAAGAGTTGAAGAAAGTGTTCGGGGTAACTGAGGTTTCATGATCCAAGAGGACGACGGGGCACCCACTATCCTTTGTGCATTTTTCTCCATAATGCTTGAAGAAGGGCTCGCCACTCTCAAGGCGGCAAGGCAGCCCAAGTTCCTGGCTCTAGGAATCGAGAACCTCTGGTGTGCGTATCAACACATACGAGCATCAACGAATGCACTGGTTTCCACAAGCTCTTGGCAGAGAAGATGCAACAGTGTCAGGAAGTTCAAGGCAACCCAGAAGGACACCTTCGAGTCCCTCTTTCGCATGAGCAAGAAGACCTCTTGACGCAGGCCCAAGGAAGCGTTGAGCTCGACCCTTTGCAGGCCCTCTTCATGGCAATGCTCCAACAAGGCCTTCTCACTCCCAAGCTCGCCAAGCAGCCGAGGCGTCTTGTCCAGGGCATGGAAAAACTTTGGTGCCCATATCACCAAGTATGGGGCTACGAACGCAACGAATGCTCTGGGCTCGCAGCTATAGTCATGGAGAAAGTCCAATAAGGCTACATCGTTTGTGCGGTTCTCCCAAAACGCGTCCAGGCCATCGCTCCCATTCCAAAGGAAGCCACACTACCAGCCCCTCTTGAGTATAGACTGGACCCTTCAGAGCCTTCGACCTCTCAGCCCTGTAAAGTCTACCATGGGCGGAGTAAGCTCAAATCCTTGAAACATGAGGCAGTCTACCAAGCTAGGGCTACTCATCAGGCTAGACTTCTAGACTCTAAACAAAGAGTTTAGAGACACCAGCCTCACCTAGCCACAGCAAGAGCGCCTCAAAGAGATGCTATCCCAGGCGACTGTATTCTCAACAGCCGCTAACCCCCCGTCAACCCAAGAAAAAACCGAGTCATCTTCAAGTTCCTACTCACACGAGGCCCGCCACATGATCCAAGTGCATGAAGCGTCACCTAACTCGGGGCAAGCCCCAAGTGTTCCTAGTCACGAGGTCATGGACTCCCCATTCGAAGTTGGCCCTTCCAATGCCTTGACTAGTCAGAGACAGGTACTCTCCCACACTGTGCCCCTCCTAGAAGCTGAGATTTCCGAATCATGGGCTTCTACATTCGAGGTCAATGAAAATCCTAGTGAGTCTCCTGACGAGGAACTCCAGGAAGCTCTAGAAGAGTGGGAAGAAGGCGGTCAGACCACGGCTGATGAGCTTGAAGAGATCAACCTAGGGGATGAGGCTGATTTAAGGCCAACTTTTATCTCAACAATAATGTCCAAGAGGAGAAAGAAAGTTATATCTCTCTCCTCCGAACAAATCGAGATGTCTGTGCTTGAAACTATCATGAGATGCCCAGTTTAGACCCTCAGATTGCTGTCCATCACCTTAGTATTGATCCAACCCTCAAACCCATAAATCAAAAATCAATAAGGTTTAGACCTAACCTCGAGATGAAGATCGATGCTGAGGTGAACAAGCTCAGGCAAGCAGGATTCATACGTGAAGTTAAATACCCAAAATGGCTGGCAAATGTTGTGTCAATCAAGAAGAAGAATGGCCAAATCAGGGTCTGTATTGACTTCCACAATTTGAACACTGCCTACCCCAAGGATGACTTCCCCCTCTCATTCACTGAGATGCTGGTCGACTACATAGCTCATTGCCAGATCTTCTCCTTTATGGATGGGTATTTTGGCTATAATCAAATCAGAATGGCACAAGAAGATGAGGGCCCACTACGTTCTTGACTCCAAGAGGTGTCTTTTGCTACACTGTGATGCCTTTCAGGTTAAAGAATGCCGGTGCCACATACCAATGGGCCATGACGACCATCTTCAAGGACATGATCCACAAGGAGGTCGAGTGTTATGTGGATGACTTGGTGGTGAAATCTGAAACAAAGAACGCCCACATACAAGTCCTCAAAAAGGTAT
This sequence comes from Amborella trichopoda, assembly GCF_054954075.1. NCBI lineage: Eukaryota > Viridiplantae > Streptophyta > Magnoliopsida > Amborellales > Amborellaceae > Amborella > Amborella trichopoda. The sequence goes on from NC_142344.1 coordinate 23,275,180, forward strand.
TCGAAAGATTGCGATGTCACCAACTCAAGATGAACCCCTTGAAATGCGCCTCTGGCGTACACTCAGGAAAGTTCTTAGGGTTCATTGTGAGATACTGAGGACTGAAGATTGAGTCAGTCAAAATGAAGGCAATTCAGAACATGCCATCTCCTGCAACTCTCCATGATGTGCAGTCTCTTCAAGGACAGCTAGCCTACATTCGAAGGTTCATCTCCAACCTTTCAGGGCGATGCAGACCCTTTTCAAATCTCCTAAAGAAGGACACTCCCTTCATATGGAATGAGGCTTGCCAAGCAACACTAATTAAATCCTTCAGTTCTCTCTACACCAGTGTTGGGAAGGCCTCTCATCCTATACGTGACTGCTCTTGATGAGTCACTCGGGGTACTCCTAGCGCAGAATAATGATGGAGGAAAAGAGACAATGCTATACTATCTCAGTCGCATAATGCAAGGGGCTGAGAAGAATTACCCTCCCATCGAGAAGAAGTGCCTAGCCTTGATCTTTGCGGTACAGAAGCTTCGCCATTACTTGCTCGGTCATGAGGTAAAGTTAATTTCCAAGGCAAACCCAGTCAAGTTCCTTATGACCCAACCATGCTTGTCAGGACATTTGGCCAAGTAGGCATTATTGCTGATGGAGTTTGACATCACGTATGTGCTGCAGAAGGCAGTTAAAGGTCAAGCCCTAACAGATTTTCTGGCAGCTCACCAAGTCCCTTCAGAATCTCCCTTGTCAAACGACCTCCCAGATGAAGAAGTTTTCTGTACGGTGCTAACTCAGTCATGGGAAATGTACTTTGACGGAGAATTTCAGTCTAATAGAGGGGGCGCCGGAGTTGTGTTCTTAACTCCCGATGGTGGAATAGGACCTCTATCCTTCTCACTTGCAAAGGCATTTTCTCCTAAGGAAGCTGAGTATCAAGCCCTCATAATCGGACTGGAGATAGCCCAGGAGCTGGACCTGGACCAGCTAAACATCTTCGGCAACTCTGAGCTGGTCATCCAGTAACTTAAGGGGATTTATGACATAAGGAAGGATACTCTTAAGCCTTATCATGCCATGACCAAAACATACATGGCCCAGTTCGATGACTTTTCCCTGAGTCATATCCCTAGAAGGCTAAACTCATAGGCTGATGCGCTCTCAAAGCTCGGTGCCACCATTTAGTTTTCTTCACCAGGGCCCACTCCAGTCTGGGTAAGCCAATGGAGACATGTCGACTTGTAAACTGAAGTTGATGCACATGATGAGAAGGATGTCTTCCTTGAATGCCCGCCTTACCCATTCGGGGCACTCCGCACAGCTAAGGATGTTATTAAGGCAGGCAGAGCAGGAAACACCCCAAAATAAAGAATCCAAGGTTAAGGAGTAGGAGCCTGAATTCTTCGACCTGATGTGTACGGAGGTTGAACAAGTAGAGGACTGGAGGGAGCCTATCATAGACTTCATAAAACATGGAAGGCTACCTCAAAATTGGGTAGAACGCAATGACATACGACGGATGTCCACCAAGTATACTCTTCTCAATGGGGATGTCCTCTTTCGTCGGTCATTTGACGGAATTCTCCTTAGATGCGTCGACGCACAAGAAGCAGGTAAAGTTCTCAAGGAAGTGCACTCCCGCATCTGTGGGCTGCATCAGTCCAGCCCTAAGCTCTACGAGCGTATACGCGGACTTCGCTATTATTGGACTTTTATGGTTGCTGACACCCAAAACTACGCCAAAAGATGCCAGGTGTGCCAGATCCACTCAAGCCTCATTCATTAACCCTCGGAGCCTCTCCACCCTACATTGACATCGTGGCCCTTTTCCCAGTGGGGTATGGACATTGCAAGACCCATCGATCCCCCTTCTGCCTTGGGTCATGCCTTCATTCTGGCAGCAACGAACTACTTTTCTAAGTGGGTTGAAGCGGTCCCTCTCAAACAAGTTTCAGGGACCGTAGTAGCCAACTTCGTGCGTCATCACATCATCTATCAATTCGAAGTTCCGAACTGGATAATCTCTGATAATGGCCCCCAATTCAGAAGCCATCATGTTGATCGCCTAGTCAACCAGTTTGACTTCAAGTGGAAGTACTCAACTATGTACTACCCTCGAGCCAATGGATTAGCTGAGGCGTTCAAGAAAACTTTATGCGGGGTGCTCCAGAAGTTAGTTTTGAAATCAAAGAAGAATTGGCACAAGAAACTGTCTGAAGCTCCGTGGGCTTATAGCACCACCACTCAGAATGCCACAAACTCCACTGCTTATTCCCTGGTCTACGGAGGTGAGGCGGTCTTGCCCCTCGAAGTTCAAATACCCTCACTCCATGTCGCAATACATCAGGGACTGACTGAATATGAGAGGGTTAAGCTCCGTTACCAAGAGTTCGATGCCCTTGAAGAAAAGAGGCTAGAGGCCCAGCAGAGCCTCGAGCTCAATCAAGGAAGAATGAAGAGAGCCTTTGATAAGTCTGTCAAGGTTTGCTCATTCGCTCGTGGGGATCTAGTCTTAATAGTCAAGAGACCGATTGTCATGCATGGTGCCACAAAGGAAAATTCGAGCCCAAATGGGAAAGTCCGTTCATAGTAAAAAGGTCATGCCTAACGGGGCCTATGTACTGGCAAACTCGGATGGAGGAGAGGTGATGCCCCCTATCAATGGATGACACCTAAAGAAGTACTACCCTTGATGGATCCCCAAAATGCGGTGTATGTAGCAAGAAAAGAAGGAAATGGAAAAGATGAACATTAAGCCAGTGCAAAAGAAGTTCATTTCTTTCATTGCATTAAAAAGAGTTACAAGTTACAATCAAAAGCCCATTACTAGGGAAGTTACAAAGCTCTTGCATTTGAGCATAAGAGGATGGTTACAGGCCAAAAAGAAGTGCTCTCCTCACAAAGAAGAAGCAAACCCACCAAAAAAATGCTATTCTTACAAAGACAAAGCAAAACCACTTGGAGAAGTTAGCTTCAGTGCCACTAAAGAGGATGGTTACATGCCAAAAGAAGGAGCTAACCATTTCAAAGTCAGCTTCAATGCATCTGATGAGGTGTGGTTGGCTTTCAAGGGACCGGCCCACGGCGAAAGAACATGGAGTTCACGGCTGTGCTGGAGGATTTAGCTTCCAACAGACCGCAACGGCACAACCTTCTCATTTGCCATCACTCTTGACCCCCGCGAGACATTGCCATCCATGATTGTCGCTAGGCGTGACTCAACACTACGCTCATCCATCACCGTGCGCAACACAAAGCCATGTTCTACCATCATCATGGGAAATCCAACGCCGTGCAAGACCATCGTCGCGACCAGCATGCTCTTGAACGTGGCTATCGTCGTGCGTGGTCTAGGGATGCGTGAAGGTGGTGTCGCATATGACTTAATGTCACGGATGCCCTTTTTATACCTCAGTTCCCACCATCTCCAATTCCTTTTTTGATTTCCCCAACTACCTGCCCGTGGCGATCATCAACTTTCTCTCCCCTAACCCTTAGGGCTCCCACAACCATTTCCCCACCTCTTTAGGAATCCACTCTCATCCTGGGGGAAAACCGTTCCCCGCCATCCACTCGCTGCCAGAATTAGCAGTAAACCATCAGAATCCCCGGAAGGCTTCCCTGGGAACCTGTGGATCTCCCTTCTCCATGGTCTTCCCACTTTAGTGAGTTCACCACCAACTCACCAGAATTCCACCGAGTTCCCGGTGAGTCCATTGCTGTTCCCCCTTCTTCTCCTCTGATAACCAGAGGACCTGTAGAGCCCTCGCAACTCGCTGCAATCTCCCCTTCAATAGCAGAACGATCGAAGTAGCATTGGAATTTCGGCAAGGCACCTTTGCAAATCCTGCTAAGGCCCCGAAAAGCCCTGTTCCTTGCTTAAAAAGCCTCGACACTTCTCGAAAAGGTTAGCAATCACGGAAAAAATCTTTGTGACCTCCTGAAGCTTGCCAGAAGAGCTCCTAACTGCCTGTCTCTGTAAATTTCGGCCATGAAGTTCTCGCCGGAAAACCATCGCCAAAAGCTTTGGTTTTCTCTCTTTGAAAGCCATTCTACTGTTTTACCCTTCGGTAAAATAATAAAGTTGGGTTTTTCCCCATTTTATACCCAACAGCGCCACAAACTGCCCTAAAAAAACATCAAGTGACGTTCCAGTCCCCAGTTCTTAGTGGCAATAAGAGCAGTTCGGGGGGGGGGGGGTCGAGCTCGAGACTCGAGAGGGCTATCACCAGTTCGGGAGGGGGGGGGGGGGGGTCGAGCTCGAGACCCGAGAGGGCTATCACCACACCCTTCACTCAGAGGGCTATCACCGCGTGCCTTCGTCAAGGGCCATCACCACGCACCTTCATCAAGGGCTATCATCGCCTGCCTTCGTCAAGGGCCATCGCCGCATGCCTTCGTCAAGGGCCATCACTGCGCACCTTCGTCAAGGGCCATCATCGCACGCCCTCGTCAAAGGGTCATCGTCGCGCGCCCTCGTCAAAGGGTCATCGCCATGCGCCTTTGTCAAGGGCCATCGCCACTCGCCTCATCAAAAGAATTATCACTGCGCATTTTACCAAGGGCCATTGCCGAATGCCTCACCAGCGGGTCTAATGCTGCATGCACCATCTGACACCTCGTGCCACGTGCACGCCATGGCACTCTCAGTTGAACCATCATCCTGTACTCTCAAGAAGTTCATCCCCTGCACCACTCCTCGGGTAGTCTAGCCTCTGGTGACAGCTCTGTTACCCATGGAGTCAAATTCCCTCACCACGCCACGGTCCATGCTACATGACCTTACAGCCATGGTCCAAACTATATGACCTTAAACTGTAGCGACAGTCCAGATGCATGACCCTAAACTGCACGATCCGAACTATATGACCTTAAACTGTATTGGTGGTCTAATGGTATGATCTTAAACTGCACAACCCCGATCCATGCTGCATGACCTGAAACTGCACAACCATGGTCTAAACTATATGACCTTAAACTGTAGCGACAGTCTAGATGCATGACCCTAAACTGAACGGTCTGAACTATATGACCAATCTAGTTGTACGACCTTAAACTGCATAGTCCTTGTCTCATGACTCAAAACTGAACGACCACGGTCCAAACTATATGACCTTAAACTGTAATGGCAGTCCAGATGTATGACCCTAAACTGAATGGTCAGAACTATGTGACCTTAAACTGTAGCGATGGTCTAGTTGTACAACCTTAAACTGCATAGTCCATGTCTCATGACTCAAAACTGTATGACCACGGTCCACACTGCATGACCCATACTATACGATCTTAAATTACACGGTCTTAGCTGCATGACTTTAAACTGCATAGCCATGGTCCAAGCTACAAGACCCTAAAACTGTAACCCACGACATGACAAAGGGTCCATACGCACAACTCCAATTGAGAGAAAGAACACCTCCTTGCTGAAAGGGTATTTCATCAACATCCCCAGTGTAGTTAGATGTGTGCAAGAGTCATACCTACTCCTTTAACCCCTAATGGGTTTGTTTCACACCAACATCTTAGTAAGAGTCACATCTTACTGCTACCTACTATCCCCAGGGAGTTTAGGGCCCTTCTTATCCTCTCAACCCTCATAAGGGTAATCTGTGCTCTGGCCTGTCATCCTCAACAGAGTCACATGGTATATCCCCAAGAGGTCACACTGGACCTCTTAATCCCTAGGGAAGTCACGTCCGTCTGCCACTCTTCGAGTGCCGCCATTTCTATCTAAACCTCTCACTTGTGTATAGCGTTAACTATCTCTTTCCTCAGGGAGTCAGATTGCCATCCACAACCCATCCCCCATGTAGCTTTACCTACATGAGGACCCACACACTGGTCCGTACAGCATGACCTTAAACTGCACAGCCCTAGTCCATGCTGCATGACCTTAAACTGCAAAGCCTTGGTCCAAATTATATGACCTTAAATTGTAGCGGAGGTCTTGTTGCATGACTTTAAACTGCATAACCACGATCCAATTGTATGACCCTAAACCATAGTGCATGTCTTGGCCGCATGACATTAAACTGCTTTGCCTAGGTCCAGGACGCATGACTTTAAAGACTCCCCCACATACGCGCACACACCTTTTACATGCATCTTCACGCACGTCCTCCCTAGCCGACCCGTTCGTGTGCATGCCACCTCCATTTCCTCCCCAGTGGATCTACATATGCGCACACACCCTTTACGTGCATCTTCACGCACTTCTTTTCTAGCCGACCTATTCGTGTGTGCGCAACACCTTCACCATCATTACCATATTTTCCTCCAGTGAGTCTTACTCATGCTCACCAAACGGCGAACCCTTCCGTGAGCCATACTAGCCGTCGGCTAGTGGGTTATCATTGTTCACCCACCATCCATCCATCATCAACGCTTCATAAGGCAAATTCATGCCATGTTCCTAAGTGAGTCAGAGTCATCACTAAGCTCACTCTATGGCCTCCGCAAACTACCATTCATAACCACTACGGTCCAGCTATATGACCCTAAACTATAGTGCACGTCCTGGCTGCATGACGTTAAAAGGCTTCGCACAGGTCTCGAAGGCATGACTCTAAATATGCTTTCACATGAAAAAAAAAAAGGGCATGCTGTACACTTGACAAGGGAAAGCCATGAGTAAAAATGAAGGATGGGCATAGTCACGAAACATTAGTAAGAGAGTTCTGTGGAAAACAAAATCCAGGCACGGTGAAAAACCTAGAAGGGCATCGTAAGTAAAAACAGATGAAAAGGGTGGAAATGACCGCAGGTCATGGGTAAAAGAGCCCAGAAATAGCAGAAGTTGGTGAAAACCGTTTTCAGGAAACCACTTCCCCTGTTCAAGTGAAAACCCGCAAAAGGGCGCTTGGACTGACAAGACAGGTTGACACACGACCACTGCCTCAGTCGACACTCAATCTCAAAAGAGTCACAATCCTGGCTAATGAGGTCGACCTAAAATCCTCAAAAACCAGCATCCAATCGCAACACCATCATGGCTCATCAAGGAGTGAGAGCCGCATAAGATCGCCCTCAACATGTCTCATCAGGGAGTGAGAGCAGCATAAGATCTCCCAACAATCATGGCTCATTAGGGGGTGAGAGCCGCATAAGATCCCCGACGTTTCAACATGGCTCATCAGGGAGTGAGAGTCGCATAAGATCTCCCAACCATCATGGCTCATCAGGGGGTAAGAGCTGCATAAGATCCCCAATGTTTCAACGTGGTTCATCAAGGAGTGAGAGCCACATAAGATGTCCCAACAATCATGGCTCATCAGGGGGTGAGAGTCGCATAAGATCCCCGCAACATTGCTCATTAGGGAGTGAGAGCCGCATAAGATCTTCCCAGTTCAACAACTATAAGAGTCCTTGAGGGTGAGGACGATGACTAAAAGATCCCTTTGAAAATGCTAAGGACCATCATGATGGCAAGAAACTGACGAAGTTAGGGTCTAACCTGCCACAGGCTTTAGGGTACGTCTCGTCAAAACCCCCTAGCCTACATGGGACCAGAATTTTGGGATGGGTCAGAAGCCCCCTACTGGACCCCGCTAGACGGGACAAACAGAGATACCCTGAGCATCAAAAGCAAACCTAGTGTAGCTGTGAACAATGCCAACCAAACGCTCATAGCATTTGGACTTCAGAAAAGGCCTGATAGTCCCTTGAGGGTGAGGACTTTGACAAGATCCCTCAAACTTCCCGAATGATTGGGCATGCTGCTGAAAGATATTTTTCATCAACGTGGGGCCCTCGCTCAATAAGGCTTAGAAAACAGTGGAAATTTTGGCAGTCTTAGAATAGCCCTGGAATCTGCCGAGATCTTCATACGGTCTCTCAAAAGTCTCATGCCACATTTCGTCGTTGTCCGACATGTCTAAGGCAATGTAAATTGAGAAACCGTTCCAGTAGGATCGGCCTCTAGCACCCTGAAACAGCCCTTATAACAAGAGCTACATTTTTGGTGTCTCAAATAACTATGGGACTGTTACTATTGGATCCGATAAGGTCAAAAACCTTCAAGGGTCAAATTTCAGTCTAAACGGACACTTCAAGAAGAAGTTATAGGTAAAAGAGTGAAACAGGAGGGGTTGCACGATATTCTCGTGTGGCCACCACGCAATTCCATGCCATGGAGGGGACAGTCACGATAGTGACCTTTTATACTCATATCTCACCCGTCTCAAGTTAGATCGCACTCAAATTTGGTGAGCATGTTCGTCTAGTCAAGACCAGCAATTCGATATGTGGCACGCCCCGTGACGACACCTGAGAGCGAAGAAAAGCTAGATAAAAGTTGTTGATCTGTAAAGAAAGTGTAGGAAATTCAGCAGCATCGTGCCTTGTTCTAGCTGTCCGATCACGTCGTTCGCGATCCTGATGGTCGTGAGACTAATTCCATCATGTACGTAAGGTCTCGAGCTATCACAGACCCGAACCTCATACGTGATGAACAATCAGATTCTTCACACAAAGTCGACAAAGTGACTGCAAATTCTGTCGTGGAACTCCAGATTCCGTTCAAAATTATGAAGTTGTAAAATCTTTGTTAGGACACAGAATCGAGCTGAGTTTGTTGCCCCGCGATCGTAATGGCGTGCTCAGTGTAATTCAGCAAAGAAATCATCGAAAACATCAAAGAATGAGTACACTATCGATCCCAAATTTAAACATCCATTCAAATTTCAAGTCACATGATCGTGCACTAAAAATATGATCCATGGTTCAAAGTTGGTATCAAATCGATCACCATGTCGAGCCCTACAAGAAAACAATCATCTTACAATCAACCAGGCATCCGAACAACCTCGGATCAGCCATGTAAGATCACACAAGTTTTAGGGCAACATAGGGACTATTCTGAAATTCCGTGAATTGTTAGGAAGGGGCAAATTTGTCATTTTCACCCTATTTTCTAATTTATTTTAATTCAATTTAATCTTAATTTTCGGCAATTAGGGTTACTTTTGATCATCCAACCATGTTTGGGGCAAATTCTATATATATGTACTGGCATTATACGCACCAGAGGACTCAACCTTTCACAAAAGAGAGAGTTTTTACTTAATATAAGTTTCTCTTTCTTCTCATTGTTGGGTCACGTTTGAGAAATAGAGTGAGGTGAGAAAAAATGTTTGACCGATAACCTTAGGTTTGAGGTAAATCTTCTCTCTCTTCTTTTATTTTTCTTCTTCTCTCTCTCTTCTTTCCTCTCTTCTCCCTCTTCCCCAGCTTAGCTCCTCGCAGGGGTCATGCACGGCATTGGCAGTGCCGTGCATGCCTCCCCTAAGGTCACACAGGTTGCGCATGGTGATGGCAGCACCATGCGCGAGTCTCCTTCTCCTTCTTTTCTTCTTTCTCTTTCGTCCAGTGGGGCCTATAGACGGCGATGCCCATCGTCGTCCATAGACGTAGCTTGGGCGTCTTAGTGAAGAACCCAGACGATGAAACTCATTGTCACTCGTAGGGGTCATTCCCTGTTGCGCGTCTATAGCAAACGACGATACCCATCACCGCTCGTTATAGGCCTTGACAACGTCCACCACTGTCTGCATGCTTCCTTCCCGTGTTCAGTGTTCATCGCCATCCTTCCTACGTCCCACGCCTATCACCATGCGCTTCATGAGGATTACCACCGCACAATTCACGAATGACCATCGCCATGCACTTCATCAGAAACTATTTCCGCCTTCGCAAGGGCATCTTGTTTTCTTATGTTGCCAACGGTGATGCCTAGTGTCGTTCGTAGTTCATTTCTCACTCTCTAAGCATGAGTAGTAGTGTCGAGCGCCGCCCAAGGGCCACGACACTATTACTCCATGGCCTTGAGCGGTAACGCCTAACCCCGTCGAGACCTCATCTCTTTACCGTCTCGTCTCTTCTTTTCATTCTCTTGTCTCCTTTTACTTGACTGAGGGTATACTTAGCCTAGCACCATCATATCGGTCTCGGTTTCGAGTAGTATTGCCGCCATGCTGGTCTTGAGAACCATGTCCGTCTTGCTACCACTTCGATTTGAGAACTTCCCAGTTGTCATGCTAGTCTCGTCTCTTCGTCAAGTTTTCTTCTCTTTTCTATCTTTATTTAAACCTTACGCATCATCACCCTCTTGCATGAACATACGTTGTCCTAAGACAAGGGTGGGTCTTTTTGACCCACTTGTCTTACAAATTAACCATAGAAGTGTTGTGTAGAAAACATGTGGATTGTAGGTCAAGTGAGGCAATTTCGAACCAGCTAAAGCAGCTGGGGAGCTTTCTTCATGATCTAAGAGGGCACCCACGTAAGCCAGCCTGAGTAAGTCCCAAACCCAACTTCAATTCCTCTCTCATCGGTTGGTACACCTGCCCTTACTCTCGAGCAAAGTTTCGGAATAGCGATCTCAAATTTCGAGTTCGTTAGAAACTCGAGATATGTACCGCCAGATAATCCAGATCCAAAGGGCGAGGTCGAGGCTCCTGACCAAGGAAGTCAATGAGAGAAGGGATTCTGGCGACCGAGTGGGCTTGCTTTTCTAGTAAGCTGGGGATTTGTACTTATTAGGCCTTGGATCAGGTACAATAGTTATACCCGTTTGTAGCTCTTTGTGAGGTGGTTGTATTCAACTCATCTTCGTAATGATTTTTTGTGCGAAATTTCAAGCAGTGCTTTACGAGGTTCAAGATGTCTTTTTCTTAAAATCCTAAATTTTTTCGTTTTATGGTCACCTTGTTCTAGAAGAAGTTTGACTTTGGGTCGCGCCACAGTGCATGCCCTTGGTCAAAATGATGGGTCTGATCTGATCTAGAACATGTCAAATTCTGAACTTTTTCTGGTTCTAGGTGAAGGTACTATGGGTTCTTGAAGTCCATCTTGAGATGTGATGTTGCAGTATCCATGCTTGGGGACTGGTTTAGTGAAGCAACATCGCTATAGTGTAAAACCTACCTGTCTTGAGGTCGTATGGGCGTAGACCCCTTTTAGGTGGTTTGATTGAGCCCAAATTTGGTCCTCGAGGGTTCTTTGACATTGTGAGTGCGATGTTAGTGGTTTGGTACTGTTTGAAAGCCGCTAAGATAGGGATACAATTGTAATATCTCTCCTAGGTATGATAGCCTTGCTCCCAAGTTGCCTAGTTCGAGACTTATTTCATGGCACAACTTTGGTCTCTCAATGTCTTGAGTACCAGAATGACCAAGTTATTGTCGACTCTCTCCTTATTCATGTGGGAGATCTAAGTACATAAAAGATGACGTATAACAACTTGCCCCTGCGGATGTTACGCTTCGAGAGAAGTGAGAAGTGCAACATTTGGAATGAAAATTGTTATCGTCGAAGTTCATCTTTTGAATCATCACTAAGACATATTTATTTCCTCTCAACATATGTTTTCTTCTTGGTCACCGGCGTAACCACAATCCTTGCAGGGTAGATCTTTTTGAGCTTTTCCCTGAGGGATAACCAAAGTGGTCTCTAGGGGACTGGGGTCACGCTTGGGGGTTTCTCCAAGTCTTGATGGAGTTTGTTTGTTTTTTTGGGGAGAGCTGATTAATAGGTTGCCTTGTGGAAGGCTTATCATTCCATATCAGCGGAATTTGCTGATGGCTCAGCTAGTGGGTGCCCTTTTGTGGGTGTTGGTCCCAATCTAGTTGGTAATAAAATAAAATGTTTTTTGTCCCTTTGGCCGGAGGGTTGCTTTTGGTCGTTTGGCCGAAGTCTTGTTTTTGGCCGTTTGGCAGGAATATTTATTGGCATTGGGGTCGAAATTTTGTTTTGGCCGCCCTTTGGTCGGAATTTTGTTTTGGCTCTTTGGCTGGAAGTTTTGTCGGTACTGGGGCTGGGCTTTTGTTTTGGGCCTTTGGCCGAAGATTTGTCGGCACTGGGGCCAGAGTTTTGGTTTTGCCCATTTGGCCAGAATTTGTTTTGGCCTTTTGTCCAAAATTTTGTTTTGGCCCTTTGGCTGGAGATTTGTCGACATTGAAGCTGGAGTTTTGTTTTTGGCCTTTTGGCCAGAGTATTGTTGGCACTAGAACTGGAGTTTTGTTTTTGGCCTTTAGCTGGAGTGTTGTTTTTGGCCCTTTGGCCAGAGTTTTGTTTTTGGCCCTTTAGCCTAAATTTTGTGTTGACCTTTTGGCCGGAGATTTGTCGGCACTGGGGCCAGAATTTTGTTTTTGGCCCTTTGGCAGGAGTTTTGTATTTGGCCGGAATTTGTTTTGGACTTTTGGAATGTCACTTGGAAAGCATGTTTGCTCAGGGATTAATGCGACATGGCGGTGCTTTTATGATGAAGCATCTGTAGGGTGACACGTGGTCGAAGAAAGTGACGTCTAGGAGGCAAAGAGGTGGGAGATCCGTCTGTCCTCTCCGGTCGACTAGCTAAGTGAACTTTACTCCTTATGGAGTATGACGTTACCTATGTCCCACAAAAATCTATCAAAGGTCAAGCATTTGCTGACTTCTTAGCCACCCATCCATTGCCCGAAGGGTCCCCTTTGAATGAAGACCTGCTTGATGAGGAAGTCATGTGGGCAAACAAGCTTGTCTCATGGAAAATGTTATTTGATGGTGCGTTGCAAACAAAAGGCATCGGAGTAGGTGTGATATTCATCACATCGGATTAGGGACTTTTGCCTTATGCTTTCTCATTGAATGAGAAGTATTCAAATAATGAGGCAAAATACCAGGCATTGATTATCTGTCTAGACATGACTCTATAACTAGCCTTAGGATCCCTCACTATCTTTGGTGATTCCCAGCTGATTGTCCAACAACTAAAGGGGATATAAGAGGTCAGCAAGAATGAACTCAAGCCGTAAAATAATAACACAAGGTACCTCTTAGGGAAGATTTATGAGTCCACTCGAACTCATATTCCCCGAGGAGCAAATGTTCAAGTCGATGCACTAGCTAAGCTAGGAGTTGCCATGATCATCGAGCCCAGGGTACCATTTTAGATCCCCATACATGAGTGGCAATCCATTCTTATGATGGAAAAGGCAAATTTTAAAAATGAAGAAAATCTATGAACGAAGTTTCCCCCATACCCTCAAGGAGCTATGAGGAAATTAGTGGAGGAACTTGTTCCTAATAATACCGTTGCAATGTTAAAAGATCCCACGCCAGATTAGCGTTAACCTTCTTGGATTACTTGGTCCATGGCCAACTCACTGAAGTGAGGAAAGAAAGGCTAGCCCTTAAGAGGCGAGCCACCAGATTCACCCTTCTTAATGACCAACTTATAGAAGGTCGCATGATGGAATGTTGCTAAGATGCCTTTCGAATGAGGAAGGACAAGCAGCATTAAAGGAGGTGCATGACGGGTATGTGGCATGCACCAATCCAAGCCCAAGTTATACCATCAATTGCATCAGATGGGGTATTTCTGGCCCACTATGGTGAAAGGTGCTTTTAAATATGCAAAGAAATGTCATACGTGTCAAATACACGCTGTCTACATTCACCAAGCATCGAAACCGTTGCATTCCACTCTCATGGCTTGGCCCTTTTCTCAATGGGGAATGGATATTATGGGACCCATTACCCTAGCATCAGCCAATGGCCATTTACATATATTGGCAGCCCCCAACTACTTCTCTAAGTGGGTCGAAGCTGTTTCACTATGGAGAGTAACTGGTAAGATAGTGGCTGACTTTATTTGTCACCATATCGTGTATAGATTCGGGGTATCGGATATGATTATATCTGATAACAACTCTTCATTCATGAATGATCACATTCGCCAATTGACTAGTCAATTTAATATCGACTGGAGGTACCCATCCATGTACAATCCAAGAGCAAATGAACAAGACGAAGCCTTTAACAAAAGCCTTTGCAAGATATTGAAAAAGACCATGAAAAAGGGTCAGCGTGATTGGTAAGAAAGATTCCTTGAGGCACTTTGGGCCTATCGAATGATGCGAAAGAATGCTACCTCAGCAACCCCATATTCGTGGTCTATGGGGTAAAAGCGGTGCTGCCTTTAGAAGTTCAGATACCCTCTTTGAGGGTGGCAGTCCATTACGAGCTAACAAACAATGAATGAGTCAAACTCCGGCATAATGAGTTGATTGCATTCGATGAAAAGCAGTCCAAGCTATAGGACTTTAAACTATATGGCACATATTTGGTCTCTTTTTAAAGACCAGACCTTGATGTTATATAACATCTTCCACATTGTCCCTACTCATGACTATCATTTGAGTCAAGTAAAGGTCCAAGATGCAAGACCCTAAAAGACCCATCAATAGGTCCACGGTGTACAACCCTAAAACATCGCTAGATTGTCCTTCCTGCATGACTATAAACTGCAATACTCCTTGGAGTTTTATGCTTACCACCCATACCCCGTTTTATAGAGGGTTAGGAAGACTTTTCTAGACAGTCCTTCTTGTATGACTCTGTACTGCAGTACTCCGTGGAGTTTTAAGACTCTTATTGTCCACCCATACCCTTTTTATAACGGGTTAAGAAGGCTTTTCATATGGTCTTCGCGAATGATGCTAAACTACGGTGTTTGTTTCGAAAGTCTAAGAACTACGAAATTTCAGGACACTCATATCTCTTCACGAAAGAATATGAGAAGCTTGGGCATGCCTTTCTGAAAACTTATGGTTGAAGTATGCAAAGAATGTGTGCTAATTCGTAAGATGCTGCAAAACTTCTCTTAAGGTCTTAAAAGCATCAGATGTATCTACCAAGTCCAGAAGTTAAAAAGAAAGAAAACGAGCAACATGAGAAGAGGTATAGTTCTTTTGCAACAACCACAAAGTTCAAAGAAAGAAAGAAAGAAATTTGAGGATGATTCAGAAGCTCTTGAAGCAGTGCAGGAGTTTCTTTAGCATTTAGGTCTTCTTTTCATCATGTTGTTTGGTTGTCTCCATGCCAGCCTCCATCTGTGCAAGGCCCACAAGCACTGCAGATGACACTACATTTGATCGATGGAGCTAGTTGTCGAGCTCAAGGAATGATTTGTCCACCCCTTCAAAAAGATGGTACAAGTAGGCCACGGCCCTCTTAAGCTCCCTCTTTTGTGCCACCAACAGGGTCTCAGTCTTTCCAGTGAAGTCCAGAATCACAGTTTTGCGAGCCTCAGCCCGATCATATTGATCGCGGATAGCCAGCATCAGGCCCTGAATGACTTCCAAGCCTCGCATTGTTGCCATGACTGCTTTCTCGAGCCTGGCATAGGCTTCTACCCCTTTACTTATCAAGACGAGAAATGTGCGATCAATATTCTCTTAGTCAAAAGCTATGAATTGGGCATCTTGAATAACCCAGTCAACTAGCTGTCAGAGCTTCTCTTCATCAGCTCTCAATGACCCAGCCCATGATATCATTTGGGAGATTGTCGAAGAAGTCTCATGAAAGTCGGATAGAGAGTTGTTCCTAAGTGCTATAAAAAGAATCCTCACCTTACCGACGCTTATCTGCCTATGAATTTTGCCAATTGAAGAAGGATCTTTGAGCACCGACTCTACAAGGATCTTGGGACTCTCAGCAAATGCAACCAAGTCCTCTAGGGGATCATGCTCCGGCACCTCAGAGACTTCAGCACTGCTTGATACATTGGGAACTTCAATCTTGGCTTTTCCAGACCCAATACTCGAGAGGTGAGTTGTAGAGGCCACAACTTTAGTGCTCGTTACAGTTGCAACAACATCATTCTTTTGAGCTCCTTGTGGCATAACGGTATTAGGAGAGGCTCGAGTAGCATGAATCAGAGCCCCGTCCGTGGTCTGAGCGAAGATCGAACCTGAAATCACATGGAAAGTAAGGAATAGAAATTGGACCGATTAGGTCCTTCCTAAAGAACACGAGGAGTTATGAATACCTGAAAGTTTGGTCCTGTCAAACTTGACTGATGGAGCTGGAAGTCCAAACTTAGGTGGATCACCATAGGAGAACTTGCGTCTATCCAATATACCATGGACCATGGAAAGCCTTGCATTCCCATCGGCTTGGGTGAGTAAAGATGTAGCTAAGGGTCCCACTTTCAACACAACGACTACGGTGGATGAGTCAACTACCGGAGGATCCTTCTCCTCGATGTGGGCTTTTCATTTTGCTTTCCGCAGTTCATCCTACGCAGGTTCAACCTCCGGGGTAGGACTTTATGTTCTATTATGATAAGAAGAAGATCTTTCACTTAGCCTTGGGGAAGGGTCGAGTCCTTTCAAGGCATCAATAAGCCCCTCTTCTCTATCAATCGAACCCTCCATTTTCGTGCCAATAACTGGAAAATTTTCTTTAGGCACCTCTGAGTCTAGAGAGGAGAAAGAGCCTATCTCAATAACCTCTGATTTTGTGGATTTCCTACCCTTCAGTTTTTGATGAAGCTACGACTTAGAAGGAGTGGCTCTAGCCACAAAGCTCTGTGTGATTCTTCTAGGAATGACCAAGACCAAAGCAGTCGATGACAGAGGAGTAGCAGATGTTCCCCTGACCTTCTTCATGACGGCTTGAAGTCTTTGCCTTCTTGGAGGACCCCTTTAAAGGAAAAGAGTCGTCTGACTTCCTTTCCCTTGAGAGTCTGGATTAGCAGACTCCAGTGCCTCTGCAAAATTATGTCTGATATAAATGCCTTTTTGGCCTAAGGGGCAATATCACAAGCCAAGCTCAACCCTTGATCCTTTGATCTATGGCTCGAATCACGAGCCCTGCTTATTTCTTTCAGATTGGTAAGTGAGGGAGAATTTCCCTTCCCTGTTTTTCTTGTCACCAAGCTTCCTCGAACAAAAGGAGGGCTCGGCCCCCCTTCCCTTCTATCTCTCTTGTGCTCAAATGGAGGTCCACTAGATGAAGCAGCCAGACCTTTACATGATCTATCTCTCTTGGTTTCAACTATTAAAATGGGGCACTAGATCCTCTTATCTTCTCATAGTCTCAGGAATGATGAGAATGACCACAGGACTTCGACTTAGGAACCAGCAAATCATCAAGATGATGATGGAATGAGGCTCGAGTCTCTTCAATCATCCCTTTTGGGACAATCTCACTTTGATGATGGTTAGCGCTTATCACGTTTCAGCCTTTAACAAAGCGCAACCCAGGTGCCCAACTTGACAAGACTCTCTCGAATGTTGTTTTGAAGCGAGTTCAAGAGGTTCCATGACTTTTGTCTTATCTAAAGTCAGACATACCATCAATGGGACACTAAAAGAATCCTCGTTGATGTTCCTGATACCAAGTGCAGTAGCTGTGGGTCATGAAGATTTCTTGACAGTTGCTAGGAATGATGAACCGACAAGATTGACCCAGCAATGTGCATGAGTCCCACGCCGACTTCACACATGATTTGACCAGGACCCATGCTAGGTGAAGTCATAAAGAACATGACAACCTTGGTTCATCTCATTCTATCTTGTGAAGCGATGAGGACTATAGGGCTCGATCAACCTACAGTTGCCTAACCTTAAAGGAAGTAGACATCCTCAGATGTTCATGAGGGACATGACCTCTCAGTCAGTACTTGTGGTCGTCTTATTAATCCCAAGAGCATATTCACCTGTAAAGAGTCCCTCTTGGGTGCCCTCAATGGGAAAGGGCCATAATTGAAAGAAGTTATGCTCTTAAAATAGTCGTCATGCTTTGGCAGATGAATGTAAGACTATCATGCAGTCCATTAAGCGAAGCAAGAAGGGGAAGGTGTCGAGACTGGAGGTCAAAGAATATTTATAAGTTCTCGAAAAATAGGCACCAAGCCACCTATAAACATAATGGATGGGGGTTCGGGAATCTCCCAGAACGTTTTCAAGGTCTGTTTTAGAGGTTAGCCTGTTGTAGATACAACACAACATAGGTTGGGCTAGAGCATAGTTATGGCCTTAGGCCATATTACAGGCAGCCTATAAGCATTTCAACCTGACCACATGGCCTCTAGAGTCCGGAAGTGCAAAGTGGCATAAGAAGAAAGCAATGTAGGACGTCAAATAGATTGGACCGTCCCAAACATCAGAACAACGAGGCATCCTTACAATCCGAGGGGGAGCTGTTTCCAAACCATTGAAGAGGGGATTCTTTGGCTCCCCTTTAGCCTTCTCCATATCGAAGAAGTGATTGATCCAGATTTGAAAGGGAATGTCTTTACTCCCGCTCGTAATAGCCAGTTTCAAGTATTCTTTGAATATGATTCTTAAACAACTGGGCCTTCGAAGCTAAGAGTAAGAACCATCCCTGAAGATGATCTCATTCTCTGGAGTAAATTCCTCATAGCGGTCTCCCAAGATATAAAGTCCACCAATGAAGTGCAACTCCAAGAGGGACATGCTGCTCTCACCATAGCCAAAGAAGTTGGTGTTTGTTTCAGTACACCAAGTCTCTTGGAAGGCTCACTTGACATTTGAATAGTGGTCGTATGGAAGGGCTGAGCATGCGCAGGCTCCAAGAAGCCATGCACTTTCAAGAATAGTAGAAAATTGCTCACTTACATCCCGAGTCCAGGAGTAGTAACCCCAGATGAACCCGCTTTCGCTATGACATCAGAAGCCTGCTTCTGACCAGGCAGCTTTATAGTCACGGATTTCAGGCCCCAAGATTGGAAAAATCTTGGTGTAACAATCATAAAACTTCAAAAAAAAAAAAAAAAAAAAACGGAGAAAAGATGCTTTTAAATAGGTGATGGTCTGTTTGAGTAAGATGGTCCTTGGGGACCATCACTATTTTCAAAAGGTTTTACCTTTGCCTTTGCCTTTACTTTTGATTTTGCCTGCTTTTGCCTCCTACTGCTTGCAGCTGGCCATGTCCTTTAGCGGACGTGGTTTTCGTATGTTAAAAGCAGACGCTTAACGCGACACCTCAGGTAGAGCGTAATAAAATATTATAATAATACGTTCTAAGAATTTAAATAGGGGAGGTGAGCACTCCTACCCTAAAAAATTTAGAGATCTCTTTCTCTCTAGCCGAATTTTATCGAAGTTCCCTCTCAAATATTTGTGGGTAAGTGACATCGTCTTCCTGAAAAATAGTCTGTTTTTAATAAATAGTGATATTTTCGTCCAGGATCTTTATTTTATAAGTTTTGTGTGTAAGTGACATCGTCTTCCCGAAAATTAGTCTATTTTTAATAAATAGTGATATTTCCGTCTAGGATCTTTATTTTATCAGTTTTATGTGTAAGTGACCTCATTGTCTCGAAAAATAATCCATTCTTTTTAAAAATAAAATAAAATAAATATTTCTGCTTATTATCATGAATTTTAGGCACGATAAATTTTATGCGCACACGACATCATTATCTTGAAAAATAATCTTTTTAATAAAAATTGTGATATTTTATCTATGTTACAAATTTTGAATGCTGTAAATTAGAAAAATAAATTTATTTATTTTTCTTGTCTATTGTTAGAAATAAATGTGATATTTCTGCTTTTAGTAAAATTGTGATATGTCTTTCTACTGTTTTGAATATTTAGACATTGTAAAATTTATGTGCAAATGACTGCCTTATTATTTAAAAATTGACATTTTTGCAATTGATTATAGTATTGTTGTGAAATGTTTATTTGTGGATTGATATCTAATAAATTGTGATAATTCCATATTCTTGAATTTCTATAAGAGTTTTACTATACATATTAAATTGGCAATTATGCTAGAATGCCTTTTCAAACTGCTACCTTTCTAAATTTGAGTCCAAAATATTTGATTGGTTATTTTTGAAATGTTATAGAGAGTGACTGTTATTAATGGTTTAAATGAAATTCATATTAATGATTTCAGTGATATGTTGAGTACATGATATTGCTGCTTTCGAATGTTTAAAGAGATTTAGAAATAATTTAAGTATGCAAGTGGACTCATCCGGTTCGCCGGTGAGGTATAAGTGGACCTATCTGGGACGCCGGTAGGGATTAAGTAGACTCATCCGGTACGCCGGTGAGGTATAAGTGGACCTGCAGGGATTAAGTGGACCTATTTGGGACGCCGATAGGGATTAAGTGGACCCATCAGGACGCTGATGGGGTATATAGGTGACCTACTTGGGACGCCAGTAGGGTATTTTGTGAAATCATTTGAATTATGTACTGCCGTTAAAAGTGTTATAAGCATTTCAATTACTCAGATTATACTTAATTATGCATTTATTGAAAGTGAAACTGTTGATGCATTTCTGTTAATAGATCTCATTTTGGAAAATATTGATATCTTTCAAACATGATTATTTTTGGGATTATGATGATCACTTACTGAGTACCCAAACTCATCAAACTATGGTAAACATTTTTCAAGATAATTGCGGA
Source organism: Amborella trichopoda (assembly GCF_054954075.1). Lineage (NCBI taxonomy): Eukaryota > Viridiplantae > Streptophyta > Magnoliopsida > Amborellales > Amborellaceae > Amborella > Amborella trichopoda. The sequence continues at coordinate 23,295,381 of NC_142344.1, forward strand.
TTCATTTTGAGTGCTAGTCAAGATCAACCTTGGAAGATACTGTTGTTGTGCTAGCTTTCTTTGTTTACTTTGTAAGACCTCGCCACTGTAAATTTGTCCTATCAATAGATGTATATATGTTTTGTCTATCACATCTCAGGAATAACAATACTGTAAATTCTTGGGGTGTGACAATTATGGTATCAGAGCAATAGGTTTAAGATCCTTAGGAAATTTAAAAAGAATGTACTTAAAAATCACATTTATTGTGTGTACAGACCGGGATAAAGTCAGGATCCAAAATAGCTGAAGCCAATATGGAAGGAATTCACAAGGCCTTGGAAAATATGGTTGCTCTAATGCAACATCAGATGGAAAACAACAATCCACACAGGCAGTCAGTTACAGGAAATGGTGGGAGCAATATCGAACAATTTAAGAAATTAAACCCACCTTCTTTTAAGGTTGCTGTAAACCCACTGGAAGCCGAGGGATGGATTATGCAATTGGAAAAAATATTCAAGGTTATGGAATGTCCTGATGATAGGAAGGTGGCCTTGGCAGTTTTTATGTTAGAAGGTGAGGCACAACACTGGTGGCGAATGGCAAAAGGAGTATTGGTCAAAGAAAATAAAACCTTGACTTGGGAAGTATTTCTAGAGGCATTTAATGAAAAATATTTCCCAGATTTTATTCGAGACCAAAAAGAAATGGAATTTCTAGAATTAATCCAAGGAAATAGGACAGTAGTACAGTACGAGGCCAAGTTTTCTGAATTGGCCAGGTTTGTACCACATATGATTAACAATGAAGCAAGAAAGGTGAAGAAATTTGAAAGGGGTCTCAGGCCAGCTATTAGAAGCAGAATATCAGTCTTGAAATTAAGAACTTATGCTGAAATAGTGGATCGTGCCCAAATTGTCGAAAAAGATTTTGAAGATTACCAAAAGACAAAAAATCAGAACAGTCATGTTAGACCTACATCATCTAATGGACAACAGTTTGAAAGGCCAAACAAGAAGCCAAGGCCCTCGCCATTTCAAAAGCCAATAGAACCATGTAGAAAATGTGGGAAAAATCATGGATCAAGCCCTTGTTATTGGAATACCGGAGCCTGTTTTAAATGTGGAAAATTGGGACACCAGATTAAACAATGTCCTAGCTTACAGACACAACAGCTTCCAAAGCAGGGAGAGATAGCTCCGAAGCCTCAGATGAAGGGAAGAGTATTTGCGATTACCGAGCAAGACGCTCAGGCCTCAAAATCAGTGATCCAAGGTACTCTTATTATCTTCCAAAAAGTAGCTCATGTTTTGATTGATCCTGGATCTACTCATTCATTTGTGTCACAACACTTTGTATGCCACTTAAAGGTAGAACCAGAACAATTAGAATACATTCTAGAGGTAGCCACACCGATGGGAGATTCAATTAACACTAATATAATGTACAAATCATGTGTAATAAAGATAGAAGAAAAGGAACTGTTGGTTGATTTAATACTCCTGAAAATTCAAGATTTTGATGTAATCTTAGGCATGGATTGGCTCTCTGCATACCATGCAAGTATTGATTGTTATAAAAAATTGTTACCTTTAGTATTCCGAATCAACCAGTATTTTACTTCAATGGTGTCAAAGAAGACTCCCCATCATATTTAATCTCTTGTATTCGAGCTAATCGCCTCCTTCGAAAAGGGTGTCAAGGCTTTCTTGCCTATATCAAAGAAGATAGGAAGGAAGAAATAAATTTGGATACCACTCCGGTTATCTGAGAATTTCCCGACATTTTTCCTGAAGAATTGCCAGGATTACCGCCTGACAGGGAAATTGAATTCTCCATTGAATTATTGCCAGGGGTAGCACCAATTTCTAAGGCACCTTACAGAATGGCTCCTGCAGAACTTAAAAAGCTGAAACAACAATTGGAAGAATTATTAGATAAAGGTTTTATCAGGCCCAGTGTGTCACCTTGGGATGCTCTAGTACTGTTTGTCAGAAAGAAAGATGGGACTATGAGATTGTGTATTGATTATAGACAGTTGAACCAAGTGACAGTGAAAAATAAGTATCCATTACTTAGAATTGATGATTTATTTGATCAATTACAAGGATCACAAGTGTTTTAAAAAATTGATCTTAGATCTGGATACCATCAGCTTAAGATTAAAAGTGAAGATATACTCAAGACAACTTTCAGAACAAGGTATGGCCATTATGAATTTTTAGTTATGCCTTTTGGATTAACTAATGCACCGGCTGCATTTATGGATTTGATGAATCGAATCTTTAGGCCCTTTTTGGATAAATTTATTGTGGTATTCATCGATGATATTTTAATTTATTCCAAGAATCAGAAGGAACATGAGCAGCATCTAAGAATGGTATTGCAAATATTAAGAGAAAAGAAATTGTATGCCAAACTTAGTAAATGTGAATTTTGGCTTGAACAAGTGACATTTTTAGGACATGTCATATCAAAAGAAGGTCTATCAGTTGATCCTTCAAAGGTTGAAGCCGTTGTTAATTGGAAACAACCAAGTAATGTGACTGAAGTTCGAAGCTTTTTGGGATTGGCAGGATATTACAGAAAATTTGTAGAAGGATTTTCTCGAATCGCAATCCCATTGACTCGATTGACACAGAAAAATGTCAAATTTGAGTGGACAAGTGAATGTGAGGAGAGTTTTCAAGAACTAAAAGTTCGATTAACTTCAGCACCTATTTTAACTATTCCTGAGGGGAGTGGGGGATTTGTGATTTATAGTGATGCTTCACATAAAGGTTTGGGCTGTGTATTAATGCAATATGGGAAAGTAGTGGCATATGCATCCAGACAGTTGAAAGAATATGAGAAAAAATATCCAATTCATGATTTGGAGCTAGCTGCAATAGTATTCTCTTTGAAAATATGGAGGCATTATCTATATGGTGAGCAATTCGTAATATACACGGATCATAAGAGTTTGAAATACCTTTTCTCTCAGAAGGATTTAAATATGCGGCAGATAAGATGGATGGATTTCTTAAAAGATTATGATTGTACAATCCATTATCATCCAGGAAAAGCTAACGTTGTGGCCGACGCTCTAAGTAGAAAATCTACGGGAGTCTTAGCTCATCTAATGATCCAAGAAATGCGATTGTTAGAGGAAATAGTGGATTGGCGTCCAACTCCGTCCATTAATGGTGTGGTAAGTATGATTGACAATATTAAGGCGGAACCCCAATTAATCCAAAAGATTCGATTGGCACAAAAGAAAGACAATCAGCTTATAACAATTATAGAAGAGGTGAAGCAAGGAAAGAGAGATGAATTCTCTATATGTAGTGAGGATTTGCTAAGATTCAAAAGTCGGGTTTGTGTCCCGAATGATGAGAGTGTAAAGAAAGCTATCTTAGAAGAAGCACATCATTCTCGTTATACGATACATCCCGGAAGTATTAAAATGTATCAGGACCTGAAGAAAACCTTTTGGTGGAATAATATGAAAAAAGAGGTAGCACTATTTGTGTCTAAATGCCTAACATGCCAGCAAGTAAAAGCTGAACATCAAAGGCCCGCCGGGTTGTTGCAGCCTTTACCGGTGCCAGAATGGAAATGGGAGCATCTCTATGGATTTTGTCTTTGGCTTGCCTAGAACAAATTCAGGACATGATAGCATTTGGGTCATTGTGGACCGGTTAACCAAAGCTGCCCACTTTCTATCGATTCGCACGACGTACACTTTGGATCGACTGGCTCAGTTGTACATTAAGAAAATAGTGCGGTTGCATGGAGTTCCTGTCAGTATTGTATCGGACAGGGATACTCGGTTTACTTCTAAATTTTGGGCTAGACTACAGTCAGCCATGGGGACGAGACTCACCTTTAGTACTGCCTTTCACCCCCAAACTGATGGACAATCGGAGAGGACCATCCAAACCTTGGAAGATATGCTGAGGGCCTATGTTATTGACCTTACAGGAAACTGGGATGACCATTTACCCCTGATTAAGTTTGCTTATAATAATAGCTTCCAAGCCAGTATTCAGATGGCACCATACGAAGCCCTGTATGGAAGGAAATGCAGGTCACCCATATGTTGGGACGAGGTTGGTGAAAGAAAGCTTTTGGGGTCCGAAATTGTCCAGATTACCACAGATAAAATAACATTAATTTGTGAAAGGCTCAGGACAGCTCAGTGTCGGCAAAATAGTTATGCCGATAACCGAAGGAGAGATCTTGAATTTGAGGAAGGTGATCGAGTTTTCCTAAAAATCTCACCAATAAAGGGTATTATGAGATTCGGTAAGAAAGGAAAGTTGAGCCCACGTTACATCGGACCATTTGAAATCCTGGAAAGAATCAGAGGTGTCGCTTATAGACTTGCCTTACCATCTGAATTGGTAAATGTCCATAATGTCTTTCATGTATCTTCACTACGAAAATATCAGCCCGACCCGTCCCATATCTTAAAATATGAACCTTTACCGATCAGGAAGGACCTATCCTTCATTGAGTAGCCAATTTTGATACTGGATAGAAGGGTGCAAGTGTTGCGTAACAAGGAGATTCCTTTCGTCCGTGTATTATGGCAGTACCATTCGAGAGAAGAGTCGACTTGGGAACGAGAAGACGAAATCAGAGAAAAACACCCCTATCTTTTTCAGTAATCAGGTACACAAATTTAGAGGACTAAATTTCTTTAAGGGGGGAAGAATGTAACAATCATAAAATTTCAAAGAAAAAAAAAAAAAGGAGAAAAGATGCTTTTAAATAGGTGATGGTCTGTTTGAGTATGATGGTCCTTGGGAACCATCACTATTTCCAAAAGGTTTTGCCATTGCCTTTGCCTTTACTTTTGCTTTTGCCTACTTTTGCCTCCTGCTGCTTGCAGCTGGCCACGTCCTTTAGCAGATGTGGTTTTCGTGTGTTAAAAGCAGACGCTTAACGCGACACCTCAGGTATGAGGTAGAGCGTAATAAAATATTATAATAATACGTTCTAAGAATTTAAATAGGGGACATGAGCACTCCTACCCTAGAAAATTTTGAGATCTCTCTCTCTCTAGCCGAATTTTATCGAAGTTCCCTCTCAAATATATGTGGGTAAGTGACATCGTCTTCCTGAAAAATAGTCTGTTTTTAATAAATAGTGATATTTCCGTCCAGGATCTTTATTTTATAAGTTTTGTGTGTAAGTGACATCGTCTTCCCGAAAATTAGTCTATTTTTAATAAATAGTGATATTTCCGTCTAGGATCTTTATTTTATCAGTTTTATGTGTAAGTGACCTCATTGTCTCAAAAAATAATCCATTCTTTTTAAAAATAAAATGAAATAATTATTTCTGCTTATTATCATGAATTTTAGGCACGATAATTTTTATGCGCACACGACCTCATTATCTTGAAAAATAATCTTTTTAATAAAAATTGTTATATTTTATCTATGTTAGAAATTTTGAATGCTGTAAATTAGAAAAATAAATTTATTTATTTTTCTTGTCTATTGTTAGAAGTAAATGTGATATTTCTGCTTTTAGTAAAATTGTGATATTTCTTTCTACTGTTTTAAATATTTAGAAGTTGTAAAATTTATGTGCAAATGACTGCCTTATTATTTAAAAATTGACATTTGTTGTGAAATGTTTATTTGTGGATTGATATCCAATAAATTGCGATAATTCCGTATTCTTGAATTTCTATAAGAGTTTTTCTTTACATATTAAATTGGAAATTATGCTAGAATGCCTTTACAAACTGCTACCTTTCTAAATTTGAGCCCTAAATATTTGATTGGTTATTTTTGAAAAATAATTTAAGTATGCAAGTGGACTCATCCGGTTCGCCGGTGAGGTATAAGTGGACCTATCTGGGACACCAGTAGGGATTAAGTGGACTCATCCGGTACACCGGTGAGGTATAAGTGGACCTGCAGGGATTAAGTGGACCTATCTGGGATGCCGATAGGGATTAAGTGGACCCATCAGGACGCTGATGGGGTATATAGGTGACCTACTTGGGACGCCAGTAGGGTATTTTGTGAAATCATTTGAATTATGTACTGCCGTTAAAAGTGTTATAAGCATTGCAATTACTCGGATTATACTTAATTATGCATTTATTGAAAGTGAAACTGTTGATGCATTTCTGTTAATAGATCTCATTTTGGAAAATATTGATATCTTTCAAACATGATTATTTTTGGGATTATGATGATCACTTACTGAATAGCCAAACTCATCAAACTATGGTAAACATTTTTCAAGATAAGTGCAGATTCATTTTGAGTGCTAGTCAAGATTAACCTTGGAAGATACTGTTGTTGTGCTAGCTTTCTTTATTTACTTTGTAAGACCTCGCCACTGTAAATTTGTCCTATCAATAGATATATATATGTTTTGTCTGTCACATCTCAGGAATAACAGTACTGTAAATTCTTGGGGTGTGACACTTGGGCTTAGCAGTATTCGCATGAGCAAAATGGAGCAAAATATTCCGTCGAGGGAGGGCATGGAAGAAGTTAGGCGTGAATTCGCTACATTCAAACTGGTTCACCAGGAAGTTGATATCTCCTGGCCTTGAGAGATGTGTTGGAAAATTCCCATCGAACCGGCACACAGGAGAGTTCCGTGATATTAAGATTTCGGTGCACTTTTTCTTTAAGTTTTCATCTTCTCTTGGGAAAGGTATGGAACGCACGATGCCTAAAGCAAAGGAGAAAGCAAAGAGAGGTCATATGACCGAAAGGTTAAGAAATATGACTTTAGAAGTTTTTAAGCCTATGCCATTATGGCTCAAATCAAGGTCCGACATTTGGTCCCACTCATCCTACACAGGGTTCAAGATTTTCAGACCTACGCCCCGTGCCTTCATGGCTCAGGATGAGATCTGAACTCTTGGACTTAGAAGACGACTGACGCTCCTATCAGACCAACGAACAGAGGTAACCAAAAGCATCACATACATAGATTTAAGGATCGAGGCTTTAAAACATTCGACCTTAGTGTTAGAGTCTATCAAAGGGATTTATTGGAAGTCTTTGACTCCTAGATTAGCATCTTAGGAAGGTTTAGAATCACTTTGAAAGAACACCCAAGGGAGTTCAACAGAGTCCGGTGAAATATCTCTAAGAAGCATTGAGAACCAGGGGATTGTCCCCTGAGGTCAGAAGATTGAAGGTCAAATCGTGCTCTTAAAAGCAGCAAACCCATATAAAGGATATTAAATCCTCTTTCTAGTATAAGCATGTGCTTAGGGAAAAGGACTGTAAGCGGGATAAGATGAAGAAACAAGGATGAAGAGAACGAAAAACTCACCCTTAGTGATTTAAAGATTTGAAGTCGGAAACTTCCCAGAAAGATCGGAGAACAAAGAACTCTCTAAAATTTAAAGAGGATGAAAAACGCTCTCCTCAAAGAAGATGCAGAAGGTTCGTCCTGAGAGAAGGAACATAAGGTTTCTCTAATGTAGAAGATCTGCTGGAAAGGAAAGAGGAAAGATTCCAAAAACGATTGCTTGAGGCAGAAGATTTCCAAAGCAGAGGTTGAAGATGAAATGATGCAAATGAATGGTGTTTTAAAGAGCGATATGACACTTGGCCTCCTCATCTCGGAAACTGAAAGGTCCTGATGACAGGATAATGATGACTTATGAATATTTTACCGAAATACGTGGAAAATGAGAAGTCGTTTTGTGTTATTATCGTAGTACCCAATTGACCTTGGTAATATTTGAAAAGAAATGGTAAAAAATTTTGATCTTTGAAATCAAGCTTATCTTGCATGAAATAGGCAAGAAAGTAGGAAGGTAAACTGGCATTGTACGAAATGATAAGCATATTTGAAAGATGCAGAGATGATGCTGAATGTGAAATTATGTAGTACAAGACACAAGTACAAACCAAAAGCTTCATTGATGGAAAAAGATGGGACTTAGCCCTTATATATTAAAAAAAAAGGAAGGGAAAAAGCAAGAAGAAGAATGAGAAACTCTGCCTGCCTGCACCTTGGGGCATCACTCCCTAGGGTGGATTGCCCTGCTAACCCTAGCCAACTTCTACCTCACAGAGGCCAAAAGCTCTTTCACTCGCTCGACCTCTCCTTGATAGAAGTTAGACATGTTCTGGTGATGATCCACCTCTCGATGAATATGGACCACCATTTCTTCTAAGGGCTACAAACTCTTTGGACTTCGGGTCCATGATCATCCCAGCCTCTAGTCACTCTTTAGGGGACATGGCAATGTTATCCTCATCGGCCTCCTTAGAAGAAGAAACTATACCCAAAACATTAAAGGCTATAGGGAACTCTCTTTTGCCCTCAGCTAGATCAGCAGCCATGGGAGTATTAGTAGTGCGCTCTCTCTCACCCTCACCGCCACGCATAGCAGCAGTAAGCTCTAGGTTTAAAGAGATGGAGAGACGCCTAGGAAGAATTTGGAAAGACATTTTGAAGAAGAAGATGAATATTCGTAAACCGTTGGGAAGATGGATTGATCACCAAAGTAACCGACAGATTTATAGAGCCCCGTGAAGAAGTCGAGGGGTCATTTTCCCTGGAAATGGTGATGGTTGTATTGGGAAGTGACGGATGAGAAGGTTATCTATTCCCGCACTTATTTAAGATGGCTAGGAAAAGGTATGCATGTGCCGCCTTAATGAAGGTGTAATATGTACGATGTTAGCGAGTCCACTTGAGATTGGTCAAACACTACACCCCTTTCGATGTTCTCTCTCTCATGTGTGAAGCATTCAGAGCGGCTTTGTGGGGTGTAATTTTATCATGAACAAGACTAGATAGATTGATTGAGTTGTTAATGGCTCATACTTTGCTTTTGGAAAGTATGAACACTTAGTCCCAATGAAAGACTAAGAATAAACAACTTGAAGTGAACATACAGAAGATGGGTGTGGCTCTTGTCATTCAAGTGTGCCATGTTTGACTATGATCAGAGCACGGCTTAGTCTGTGGATTTTGAGATTACACTAAGGATTCTCTTAGGAGACAATCTCAAGTAGCCTAGAGGTGGCTTAACCCATCTCAATCTCAAGGACAGTCTCAAGCTGCCCTGAGATGGCTTAACCCATCTCAATCTCAATGGTAGTCTAAAGCTGCCAAGAGATGGATTAATCCATCTCAGTCTCAATGAAAGTTTAAAGTTGCCCAAAGATGGCTTAACCCATCTTAGGTTCAATGGCAGTCACAAGCTGCCTAGAGATCGCTTAACCCATCTCAGTCTCAATGACAATCTCAAGCAGCCCAGAGATGGCTTAACCCATCTCAATCTTAGTGATAGATTAAAAAATCCTAGAGTTGGCTTAACCCATCTCAGTCTCGAGGACAGTCTAAAGCTGCCCAGAGATGGCTTAACTCATCTCAATCTCAATAGAAGTCTAAAGCTACCAAGAGATCGCTTAACCCACCACAATTTCAATGGTAGTCTAAAGCTGCCCAAAGATGGCTTAACCCATCTCAATCTCACTGGCAGTTAAAGCTTCCCATAAATGACTTAACTCATCTCAGTCTCAACGGCAGTTGCAAGCTGCCCAGAGATGGCTTTACCCATCTCAATCTCAACGACAGTCTAAAGCTGCCTGAAGATGGCTTAACTCATCTCATTCTGGAACCATGATGTCTTAACCCATCTTCAGTATTATGGTCAGGCAGCTAAAGCCTTAAAATCTTTATAGATTGTACGACCAATTGGTTACCCCAAAAGTGGAATTGTTTCTTCGAGAATAAGAAACTCTCTCATCTAATCAACACCGTTGAATTCTAGGCTCCTTGCTTTATCACCCTTAAAAGGTTAGCACATATTGAGTTGAACAATGAACGTCGTTATAGCCCACTAAAACCAACATTGACGATATTGACGAATCACTTATTCTTCTCATGCGAGATCATGTGGTTCGAAGGTTTGACAAGCACCAACGATTGTATATGTGAGGATAACTTAGCAGAGAGATCAACAACGTGAAAAAATAAACACAAGAGGTAAACCAAAGCTAAACACAAAAGTTAAACCACATTATGAAGATAAAATCTCTCCATGCAATATTTGTGATTCAATTGGACAGTGAAGATTCAAAGATGGAAAGTGCATGGTTATCCTTTGAATAACCATAATTTATGACTATAAAATGGGGTACTCCTTGGATTAGAGGAGGTCACACTTTTTTATAGACACAGTCTAGTAGAGATAAAGGGTTCTTCAGAGGTTGTGCCTCGATAAGAACTCGGAGTAAAAGAGAGAGTAATATTCACGATATGATGAGAGAGACAATAGTCTCCTAAGATTCAATTGAGACCCGTTCTCTTCTGAAGATCAAACTTGAAGGATAATAAGTCCCTACTTATTGTTATAGGTATATGGGCCGATATGCCCTTGACATTATCTTTTTCATTTAACATCTATGTATTTTTTTCTTTAAAAACGAATGTATAGGTTTTAAAGTTAGAATCAAAGGTGTTAGACTTATTTAAATTCTTCAAGTCGATGTAAATGTAACAGAGGATTAAATCTCTGAAATTGCTTAGTATCGTATAAATAATAAATCCTAAGTACCCAATATAAATAATAAATCCTATGTTCCTGATATAAAGTGCATGGGTGAATTAGGTCCCAAGTTTGATGTCCTTTGGCTTTTTGTCTAGAGTCTAATTTTTATCTAAACATTCTGGCATTTCTTTAACGCATCCACATTTCGGAGTGACCGCAAACATGGAGCTAGAAGACGATGAAATCAAACTAGATGAGACAACCTTCTTCCCTTTTGGAGCTTCCTGAATCACCACACCCCTGCTGCGGGCAACAATTCGAGATGATGACCTAGTAGGAGTTGTAGGTATTGAATCAACCATAGTTTTTCCCTCCTGAGGTAGCTTGACTGCACATTCCCCCACCACCACACACTTTGTATCTCATTTTTATGTACCCACATCATTGATGCAAATAAGAAGAGGGCCAATGAAAACCTAGTTTTGCTGGTACGCAAGGCACCGTCAGACCAAAGGAACACTGCAGAATAGGCCTAACATTAGAGAACCTTGAAAAAAGTACCATCACGCTACAAAGAGACCTTACAACTACAATCCTAAGTTAGGGGATTCAAAATAATACCAGACCATCATTGTTGCATCCAGAATGTCGAAAAACCCCTAAGGACCAAATTTAGGCTCAATCGGACTTCCCAGGAACAATTTGAGCCCAAATTATCTCGAACGGGTAAATTCGTACACTATTGTGGTGGGGCCTCACCAAAACCAGTCTCCAATCATGGAGGCCGTGATCTTCACTTCTTGAGATGACCTGAAAACAACCACACGTCACTTGATTGAAGTTGGAGCAAGCTCAAATTCGGACACAAGATAGGTCTCGATGACCTGATCATGTTGACATATGGTACGTGTCATGACATGACCCAGAATCCAAGTTTTCTCTAGAGATAAGATGAGCTCGAAACCATGGAAATCAGAGCTCTTGAAGAAAATATATCTAAAACTTCATGAAGCAATAGACTTGAGATCTGAACATCGGATCATCATAAGGACAGGTCCGATGAGACCATATCACGAAGGGCAACAAGCTGGTACAACTGTTACATTCAATCTAAGGTCTGATAAATCGCAAATTCCAAGGATGAAGAAAGCAGGATCTCACGGTTGCCGGAATACCTTTTTCGACGATCTCCTGAAATCAGAAAGTACTTCAAGCAAGGACCAAAATAGATAAAAATTGGTGCAAAACCACTGTGGAAGTCTCCTCTTTAATTTGCCATCAAAATAAAGACTCAAAACACCATGGATTGCATTGCATTGACGACCAAAAGTTCACGATCTGGCCGAATTTCTATCGCTCAAGAAAAAGTCCACTTCAAGATGATGAAAAGACATCAAACTTTTCATAATCAAACAAGCATCAAGACTAGGATGATCGATCATCTCAATCACCGTAACAAGCATCCCAAAACGCTTCCAAGATTTGACAATGGCAAAAGGCCCCTCAGAGAGGGATGGTTTTGTCAGTTGCACAAAAGGTTTAAGGGGCATTTTGATCTTTATTCGGAGAGGGATGGTTTTGTCAGTTGCACAAAAGGTTTAAGGGGCATTTTGATCTTTATTCCTAAATTCGGGATTTTTATGTAATTTCATTTAATTGTTTTTAAGCGTAGTTTTGATCATCCACCCCTGTTCGGTGGATCTTCTATATAAACAATCTTTGTTCAATTGTAAAAAGGCCGGATCATTCATTAATGAAATAGAGGCATAAAGCTCATTTCTACTTATCTTTTGCTCCTAACCCTTGAATCTAGCGTCAAAGAGAGAGAAACTACCCCTAGCTCTTGCTAGCAGCATGGCTCCATTCTCTCTATCCCTCTTCTTTCTTTCTTCTATCTTCTCACTTGTTACTTGCCCCATGTAGTAACCCGTGCCCACGGAGAATGCACGGTCTCACCTCTTTCCCCTCGCATCTCTAGTGTAGACGCAACAAGCCTGCAGTACCGTATAACAACCTGCTATCCGACATACGCTCTACCCAACACCTTTCAAAGTCTGCCTAAGTATTTTGACCCTCAGATCATTGCTCTAACTTCATCTCTGTACAGTCGAATTGAGTTGTGAGAGATGCATACGCTCTCTCCCTCAATCAATTGGGAGGAGTCTTCCTGAGCCGATAAGCCGCATGTATGAGAGCACGAGTGCAACTCGCGTGGACCCTCCATGATTGTGTGAGAGAGGATTTCTCACGTCGTATGCATGAAGAAAAACCTGGTCTGACCAACTGGTGACTCCACTAGGGACACGCCACACTATAGTTGGCCCAGACGTTTTTAAGGCAAACATCTCTCTTCTTTCTTTCTCTAAAATTGCAATGGAGTCTTATCACTCCTATTTCACCTAGATTGGGGACTTCATGATCCCCTTATTTGCCACCTCCCCCATAGAGAGCAGAATGGTTAATCTTGCTTCTCCCTTGTCCTCCTCAAGTGGCCTAGTTGGCCCTACCATCCTAGTTCAGGCTGGGAAGACTAGGGGAAAAGGTGCTCAAACTCCTTCTCCCCCCTTCTCCGACATCAAAGGGAAATCCATTGATGTCATTTGCATGGCTGGCTCTAAAACTACCTTCTCACATAAGCACCCTGTTACTGGCAGGCATCCCGCCAGTCGTAAGCTTAAAAGTGGTCCTTGCGCTACTCTGCCTCTCCACTTTGTGGGTCCTAATAAGACCACCGTCTCAGCGGGTAACCAAAAGGTAACCCCACCTGCACTTCACAAAGGCGTCGCTGGTATTAGTGCACCGCTGCACACATGTCACTCTGGTAATTCCTATGCCAGTCCTCGTGGCCCCAAAGTCGTTGTGCGCACATTTACGCACATTGCGACTGATGGTTTAACCATCAAATGATGAGAAGAGAAAGGAAACACCTTACCTCGGTCTCCTCACCTGTTTCAGGTCCCTTGAGACCCGGACTCATCACAAGTGGTCTTCACACCACTAATGCACCGCATAATAATCTCACAGCTCGGGGCAGCCTAAAGGTTGGAACCAAGCAAGCACACGACTTTCGAGGCAATTGAAAGTCTTTCAGAACAGTGCACATGCATGCTAAAGGCCCTAAGGCCTCTCCAATTAAACAGACAGGGATTTCAAATGCCCAGCTTTCCACTTCACAAGGGGAGGGGTCACAAACCTCCACAAACACTTCTGTTGGCCACACACACACTAGCAAGTCTAGTGATTCCGCCAGTAGAAAGAGTAAAGAAGCATCAATCGCTCCCCTCACTACCCCAAAGCCGCCTAGCACATGGTACTCATAGAAATTCCCTTCGAGCACGATCCCCTCTACTCCTCCATGTCTATAAACGACCAGTCAGCACCACCCTTCTCCAAGCAAGCCTATTCCTCCAAAGTCGACCATGAGCTCCCTTCTTCCTGGATGTCATACGTTGCATGAGTCGATCAATTTTGCACTCATCTCCGTAAGGCAAGCCCGTCGGGAAGGAAATCGAGAGCGATTCTGATGCTAGGAAAAGATCTACTGGAGCTTGAGAATTAAACAGACAAGAGAGATGAGGGTGCTGCTTTGAAACAAAAAGCAAAGTCTTCACCCTTAAAAGACTTACAAGAACAAAACTGGTTGTACCCGTTGCAACCCACGGAAGAACAAAAAATGAGTGAAAACATTTACTGTTATATCGTCGATGTACAAGAAGATGAACTCACTCCATTCGATCCATGACCCCAAGGCCGCCACGAGCAAGCAAGTGAGATATGGCCCGAAGGTTGTTTCGAGCCCATTCAGGTTGAACGATGTCCCTAAGGCCTTCAAGTGCCAAGATCGACAATAATCCGTTCCCAAGGCCGCCCACAGCCAGTTCCTAGTCGTGCTGCTAGGCAATCTCAAGCTCAATTTGGGCAAGCTCAACCCTTATTACACGAGTTTCCATATAAAGGGGTGAAGAGGAACAAAATCACCCCTGCTGAAGAATTATTCGAATAAGGCAAACAAGTCAAGGTAATGGTAGTAAGCCATGAAGGGGATGACCCTAAAACTCCAATGGCCTGTTTCGAGGATGTGTTGAACAGCAGTAAGGACAGGCTCAAGGGACTCGAAGACGCCCGACCCGCAGTGTCTTCTCGTCAAGAAGAAAACTTCCCTCTTGAGCCTCAATGTGAAGAACCTCAGCCTCCTCCTACGGCCCGAACCTCAAGGCATCTAAACCCTCTTGTCTCCTTCGTTGGTCAGCCCAATCTAGCCTCTCAAGCTATGCCATCGATGTTTACCCAAGAAGACATCTAGAGAATGATTAATAAAAGCATCCAAGGCTGACAAATGTCGAAGGCACAATAAATTGTTCAATATAAGAAACCCTATCCACCTTTTATTGATCGAATCCCCTTCCCCATTGGATATCAAAAGGGAGGATTACCAGTCTTCGATGGCACGGGTTCACCCCATCAGCATGTGGCTCACTTCATGTCAACATGCCAGGAATCAGCTTTGGACTCCAGACTGCTTCTTCGGCAGTTTGTAGAAACTTTGGTTGGGCTTGCCTTCAAGTGATACGCACGCGTACCCCCAGACTCAGTTTAGTCATGGCAAGAGATGGAGTAGTTGTTCTACGAGTGCTTTTATGAAGCGGAATTGGATGTTCAAGCAATAGAACTCCTCAGATGGCTCAGGAGACGGTTGAATCTATGGGCGAGTACATGCAGAGATGGAGGGACCTTGCCATGTGCCAAAGCAATCCCATGACTGAGATTGATGTTGTACAAACGTGTGTAAGGAACATGAAGAAGGAAATCTTCTTACAAGTTGAAGCTTCTAACTCTACCACTTTTTTCGAAATGATCACAAAGGCAGCTAAAATTGAAAGCTTGCTAAGGCATCGAAATCAAACCATGAGAGGGGGTCAGACTCGCAATTCCGCTAATAATAAAACTAACCCTCGGGTTAGCTAGCAAAGGAATCCAGTCAATGCAGCGATCACTACCATGTCCCTTCATCTTGACTCCCCAGCTAATGTTACTCCTCTCCAGACATTAGACACCTCTCGAGAGTTTCCACCCAGAGGTCAAGGGGAGGTCCAACAGCAACAACCTCAACCACAAAATTACAATAGGGTACCTTGGCAAAAAAGCTACTATCGGACCAAACAATTCATCCGAATACTGAACCAGCCAAACAACTTCAACAAGGCATGGGTGTCTGTTGAAAATGCTGATTGAACAAGGCATGGTGAACCTACTTGACATCAAAAATCCAGAACAGGCAGGACTCACCTATCACACCAACTACTGTGGTTTTCACCAAATGTTAGGCCACCATGTACAAGATTGCCTCTAGCTCAAAGAGCACATCGAAGCCTTAATTCAAAACGAGCAAATCAACTTGGAGAGCTTCAAGAAGGCTTTCGAAACTCTTGAAGCCTCACATATGGTCACAGTCCAAGAAGAGTCGACCGATGGTGTCCCTCTAGCCAAGCTGCCTCCTCACATGTTCCCTATCCTATTTGATGTAATGATACAACATAAAGTGATCATGCCTGTGTACCCAAGAAACAGAAACGAGTAGTAGAAAAAAGATCAAAACTTGTGGTGCCCATATCATCAGCAGAGAGGGCATGACCTATGTCACATTTTCAGGTTTAGATCTATTTTGGAAAGGTACATACAAAATAGTGAGATAGTCATAAACAATGCGTCATCCCCACCTCTAGAGGAAGCTCATGAAGTCAAAGCCCCACTATATGAGAAATTTGAGTAGGCTCAAAAGCCCGCCCCTAGTGCCTCAGAAGCACCTGCTCATCGTGACTCTGCAGGAATGCCCAGGCCATGGGAGGTACATCGCAGCCGTGGTAAGATGAAAAGCCTTAGGAGGAAGCTATTCACCAAGCCAACGCAGTACCCATGTCTCGAGCTCAAGAACCTCGTCCGCTCAAAAGAAGAGAAGAAACAAAAAGGTTGTGCGAGCACAACCCTACAAGTTGTAACCCCTCTGCCTACTCTATATGGTGTAAGGCCCTAGACTTTGCGGGCGGCAGTGAGAGCGCCCAATTAAATGACTCTCCTTGCCCGTCTGCCTACTCTATATGGCTTTATACCAAGGCAAGTTATTTTTGTAGAGAGCGGTCAATACATGACTGTGAGGATAATCCACGACACATCCCATGCAAGGGAGGATACAAAGGAGGCCCCTATTGTGGGATGATAAAGGTACTATTCCTAAAACAAAGGTCCAAGCTACATGACCGCTAAACTGTTAGTGCATGTCTTGGCTATACGACACTAAAACTATGCCACCCATGGTCACAACGGTATAACCTTAAACCTACCTCCAAAAAAAAAAAAGGGAGAGAAGGAGAGAAACAATCTCGTTCCATGGCCAAAAGAGAGGCTAAAAGTTACAAGAGCCTATTGCCCCAAAAACAATGTAAGAGAAAGCAGGAGTGTTCTGCTCAAAGCTGAGCGACGCTTCAAAAAAAGCTTTAGAGAACTTGAGAAAGATGAGGAGTTATCCCTTGATTATAGCCTTCGGCAAAACAACCACCACTGGGGCCTAACGATTGATAAGTCTTCTTATTTTTGCTATACGATCTTCATGGTCTCTCAAAGCTACAAGGTTATCCAAATACTCCTGGTGACACTCATCTAGCTCGGTGCAGTCCTCGCTATATTGGAGAAATAAAGCATCTATGGACGACATTAAGGTCATCAGTTCATAGACGCAAGCAATACTGAAAGACACAAGGTGAGAGTTCTGCTGAAATACTTCGCTATTCACACGAACGTAATTGGCTTCCAAGGTCTTTAGTTGCGTGGATCTTTCCCCATCAGGAAATCGTGTGACGTCTTCTTACTCTTGTGATATCAACATTAAAAAAAAAAAAAAAAAAAAAAAAAAAAAAAAAAAAAGGGGGGGTGAAGAGTTAGTTTCAGGAAGAAAAAAGCAAAACAGATAAGTGAAAGACCCTACCTTGAGGAGGAGTGGAGCTTGCACTCGCCATTACTGTCAAATGACACTCGAGGGAAAAACAAAGGAAACTACCCCTGCAAGCCCTTTTTATAAACTAAAGAGGGATAGTGTGTCACGCAATCCAATGAAGTGACATGTGGCTAGTCACGTAGGAGCGCGAACGACATGCGAAGTGAAATATCGCGAGATTCAAGGGCACAAAAGCACGATTGACATGTGAAATGAAGTGTCTGTTGCGTGATTCAGAGGTACGGAAGTACGAACGGCATGCAAAGCAAAGTGTCACACAAGCAAAAAGTCGTTCTATGTCCCAAACAAGCACAAGCAGCGTGCAAGAAAAACTTTGGTGATCCCAATGCAGCTGAGCACAAAGCCACTGCACATGCCCATCACTCGATGCAAAAAGGAGCACGTAGTTCCGTGGCCCCACGCACACGTCTCAATTCGCCCAAATAGTGTGCCCACTTCCAGCAACACCACCACTCATCTTAAGTACACAATACTCCCTCTCGACTCACACAAATTTTGGACTTCCCTCGGGGGTTCAGCACACATTCGCGCCCTAGTACACCAGGTAGCCAGGCGAGCTAACATCCTTGAGCTTTCTTCACACACAGGACCTTTGTTGGTCAAGTGTCTAAAAAAAAAGCAGGGCCCTTGCAAACACCAGAAATGCGGGCGCACTCTAGGGGCTCGGATGAAACCTAGAAGGGCATTCGAACCATTCAAGCCAGACAGTCGACATACCCCATCGGGCAAAAAAAAGCCTCCCAGTTCATTTCTTGTCCTCGCCATCAGAGAGGGATAAAGACGGAGCATAGAAGGAAAGAAAAGCGAAGCCACAGAGAAGGAAGATTCAAGTTAAAAGAAAGATTTATTTCATGAACAAACATGATTACAAAAATTGTGGTTACTATATTGTGTAGCTACAAAGAGATAGATCCATTATGAAGTGAGTCCCCCATCTAGAGATACAACCCTCCAAATCTGTCGCCGCCTTGTAAAGTGGTAGTGTCTTCCAAGACGAAGGGTCATTCTTTTCTAAAAAGGGACCATAAAAAGAATGAAAATAACATCTTGCTTCTTTCCATCCTCGAGCGAAGGCAAAGAACTAGGAGGCGGCTAAGGGAGCAGCAATAAGAGAAAAACCAAGCAAGAAATCTCCCACTTGACATGTTGGCAGTCCACTCAAAACATCGAACATTGAAGTGGACCAAATGATCCATTTGGCTCACCACCAAGAGAAGACATCACAATTTGGCAGATTCTTATGCAAAGCCTCGAACCTTTCTCTCGAAATCTCAAGCAAACAGTAGAGATCTGAAGGCACAAGGTCACCATCCAGCGCAAGTCGATCAACACTTTCGCAGGTCGAACATCTACACCCAGGAGCGTAGCATTCGGACGCACTCCAAGGCCTGAGACCCGAAAGCCAGCCTCAGCAAAAGGCATGGCCTCCCAGATGAAAGCTTTGAGAAAGGAGAGATCTTTTCTCGCCCTCTACAAAGAAAGAAACATGAAATAAAAGAAGCTTCTCGAACAGAAGGAATTTCCCTCACGCTCACTCAGCTTAGCCTTTTTATAAACCACAGGCCCGTCATAAAAGCAGTTCACTTCCCAAATAACGCTTCATCTGACCACACAGACATGTGTCACTACGATAGCACCTTGATCGACTACCAGTCAAGTTCTTCGATGCCTCGCCCCCCAGGTGTCATTTTCGAAGGATCACTGATCAAATCTTTTGTCGCCTCGCTTCCCAGGCGTCACTTTCGATGGATTACAAGAAAAATCTTATGCCTTCCTAGTGACATTTCCTAAAAGCAAATGGGCTCGTCATCAAAATGACCCGCCTTCCTAGGCAATATCTTGTCTCCACGCGGATGCATTCTACCTCACAAAGTCCCACTTCGACAATCAACGAATAATAAAGAAAAAAAAAAAAAGTGTTCCTCGCACACAAAGTCGCACTTATCCCCTGACACCTCATTTGCAGTGTCCATTGCTCCAATGAACCCTATCTGAGTAGGACCCTTCCAAAGAAGAGTCCCAGAGAAGCAAATGAGATATTAGGCATGGAGAAAACCCACAAGGGCACCATGAGTAAATATGACAGGCGGCTCATGAAGTCATGAGTAAAAGTATCATGAAACCAAGAAAACTGGGCATGGCGAAAACCCGCAAGGGTGCCATTAGTAAGAATGGAAAAATAACGCGAACGTGACCTCGAAGTCACGAGTAAAAATGCCTCAAAATGGAGTCGACAAAAACGACACTTCTGGCACCAGTCATACCCACTTCAAGTGAAAACCTATACGGGCGCTTGGATTAAAAAATAAACATGTTGATGCAACTACCGACCAAAAAGAAGAAGACCTTAGCCAATTCCAAGTAAGAAAGATTGCAAAGGCACTGAGTAAAATCCAGGTTAGCTCTTCCCCAACAACAAAATGGGATCAAAACACTCAAGCTGACTTACAACTTCTTTGTAAAGTTGGGGTTGAAAGTATAAATGAACAGAAGCAAGAAAGACTTGATGTTGAGGTAAAAAGGTTTCATAGTCAGCAAGTCAAACAAGTGGGACACATACACGGGTGCTTCGTCTAAGAACAAGGAGCGACATAGGAACAACAGGTTCTGATCAGGACTGTCAACATGAGTTGGTTGAATTTTTTCTTAGTTTTTAATTTGAGGGACAAAAGTGGAATGTTCAAAAGAAGTTGGAACATAATCAGAAAATGAAACTAGAAAAGAAAGGTGAGGTTTTCATGGAACTCTCTTTCTCATGGTTTCGTGACCATACCCGTCCGTCATTTTTACTCGTGGCGTTCCCTTGTCCTGGTTTACACCATGCCTGTTTTTTTGTGAAGGCTTGTTTAGGGTCGCACCTTTGAGACTTGTGTGAAGCAATTAACATCATGCGACTAGGTTGTGTACTATAGTTTAAAGAAAAAAAAAAAAAAAAACCATCTCATAGCCCATCCCTCTTTCATTCTTTTCGTTTTGTTTTTCCAGCTCTCTTTTCATTTCGTCAAAGTTTTGTCCATCTCTCCTCACTTCATCCAACTTCAAGTCCCTCTCTCCTCCTCAATCAATCTCCCCTTTCTTCTCTTTATCTCCCGGTTGCCCTCTTTCATTCAACCTAAGAACCCAATAAATGCCTCGTGACTTTACCCTTTCACACCCAATACCCAATTCCCACTTTCCCTCTCATTCAAACAATTCAAGGACCCAACTTCCCTTTCAATAACCCATTTTGGTTTATTTTATTCCACTTAACCTCACCCATCCTATTTACCTCACTTTAGTTTAGTTTAATATATTTCCCTTTATTCCATTTATTTTATTTTATGCTCGCTCGCCTTATTTTTATTTATTTTATTTTATTTTATTTACCCCTTTTATATTATTCTCATTACCTCATCCTATTTTATTTTAATTATTTGTTATACTTTATTTCATTTACATCTTTTGTTTTATTTACCCCATCTTATTTTATTTTATCCCGTTCATTTTATTTTCCTTTACTTCATTTTATTTTAATTTATTATTTTTATTTTTATTTCGTTTCATCTTCTAATCTTATTATATTTTAATTCATCTCTCTCATTTTTATTTTACTTCATTTTTCATCATCACTTTTACGTCATGTTCATCTTTCCTAGAAGACCTAGTGAGAATCGAGCTAATCTTCATCTCTCCTCTTTCTCTTCTTTGCTTGTTTGACCAGAGGGCAGGCTAAACCTTGAGCCAACGTGCCAGTCTTGTCGTCGAGCAGTATTGCCACCGTGCTGATCTGAGTTACCGTGCTCGTCTTGCTGCCATGTTAGACTAGCCGTTGCACCAGACTAGCCATTGTACCAGGCTGGTCGGTGTTGATTTTGTCGTCGAGTAGTATTGCTGCCATGCCGGTCTGAATTACCGTACCCGTCTTGTTACCACGTCAAGTTAGTCACCGTACTGGTCTAGTCATTGTGCCAGCCTAGCAGCTCGGTAAAATTTCTTCTCTCACTTTCACTTCACCTTGTAACAAGGTGGGGACTTATGCCTCACTTGTCAATACTTTTAATTGTGTGTGTTTGCAGGAAAGGAAAAATAGGTTAAGGGAGGCGATTCCAAACCGTCCATAGGACAAGGGGCTTTCCAACGTGATCTAAGAGGGTGCCCACGAGAGCTAGCCCGAGTGCGTCACGGACCCACGCGAGACAAGTCCCGCTTTGCAACCCTAATTCCTCTCTCACCGGTTGATACTCCTACCTGCGTCTTCTTTATGCGGTTCCCAAGAGAGCTATCTCAGGTTTCAAGTCCATCTCAAACCCGTAACCATGCCACCAGGACAACCCGACCCAGATGGCGAGATTAAGGTACCTAACTAGCTTGATAACTCCACGGGGGACATGCTACCCCATCGTTTGATCGTTCTTGTTTGACCTTCCGTTATTTTTATTCCTGCTCACTATACACACACCTGTCTTTGGGGTTGCTCAACCCCTTCATCGGAGCTGGAGGTTTCATAATCTTAGCACTCAGGAGTCTTCATCAGGAACAGGTTCCGTGAACCTCGTTCCGGACCTTTCTCCTGAGCATCGACCTTGTGTCACACTCCTAAGTCTTCACCTGGAAAGAGGTGAGGATGGACCTAAAAGTTGCTCACTCCCCACATCCTTGCAATGGTGTTTACCGTGAAAAATCAGAGAGTTCTTGAAATGAATGTCTCTCGGATCTTACACCTTATAGTGATGAAAATGAAAAAGTAGAGAAGGTGGGACAAATCAAATTAAGATATGAGGCCAGATCTGCCCAGAAACAAGCAGATCTGTGCTCAAATCTGTGGCGGAGCCAGCATGATCCAAGATATCAAAATACGATTTTTAGAGCGAATTAATCAAAACAAATCAAACTAAAATAAATCAGTAAAGAAATGAAGAAAGTGAGGGTTGAGAATGATACCACACCAGGCTGGATGCCCCGGGAAACCCAAGCCTTATGGGGCTCACCCGTATCAGAACCAGTTCCTCTTGCCCTTCTGGTCTAGATGTCGATTAAAAAGTCTCTTATAGATTTGGTCTGTGTCCTAAGGGTAGATCTAGGGTTTTTCTCAAGGGGCTAAGGTTTAGGTTAGATAGGGTTTTCTCTTTGAGTTTTTCTCTCAGATCCCTATCTTCTGCAGCACTCTAGGATTTTTGTCTCTATCTCAGGTTTCAATCTCTCTCATAGGGTTTCCTCTCATCTCAAGCTTCTATCATTTCTCTCTCTGTCCCCCCTAAATGGTCCCAAAAACGATCCTCAAAAGGGGGCCAAATTTATTGGGGAGAATCAACCCACGTAACAAACAAATCCGCCCAATCAAAGATACCATTTTGGGGAGGTGGATTTGGGCAGCATGGGGAGTGCCGCCCAAGTAAATTACAAGAAAAATGAAAATTCAGAACCCGGCAGCACAGGTCATGTCACCTGGGCGGCATGCCTTGAGTCGCCCAAACGAAATCTTTTCAAAATTGAATTTTTTTTTCTTTTCAATGTGTTTCGTAGCCTCTTGTGAAACTCTCAGAGAAAATTTGGGTGAAAACGGATTTTTTTACTATTTTTAATGAATTTTTTCGTAAAACAGCGTGTTTTCAAGGTTTTGGGTCAAAACAGGGTGTAACAGTGCTTCTGGGTTGGCATAATGGTTCTGGGTCCAAGGGTATGTTGTGAGACCTATAGATTTTGGGTTCACTAATTCAATGTGATCCTAAGGATCCAAGAAAACCACATAACTTGCAAGATTTAAAGTGAGGTGTCTACAGTGTGCCTCTTTGACAGTCCTTATCCTTTGAGGAACAGGAAAGTGGCAAAGAAGTAGACACATTGTCATTCCCTGCCCTTCGAGGGGCAGGCGAACGCGCACTCCTTGTCCTTCGAGGGCCAGGTGAGTAGCAACAGTAGACTCTCTGATGCTTCCTGTCCTTCAAGGGATAGGAGAATGTCAAAGATGAATGTCATCCCGATGTCACATGGGCAGATGGCATACCAAGTATCCCTCCAAGCCATTGCACTCACATGCTCACCCACCTAGAGCATTTTCATCCTAGGGTTTTCAGCGTGAGATGTCGGCGAGCTACGCAAGCTTGAAACTCAAGGTGGAATTTACAGCCATGACACTTGACCTCAGAGGTTTTCTCAAGTTTGAAAGTTTTTAACCCTGGCAGTTTCTTTGATTTCCTTAGGGGTTTCCTAAGTCTGAGCAATTCCAAATAAAGAGGTGAGGTAGCAATATGGTAATCCCGGCAATGCGGTGATCATCATAAACGGCTATCCAAACTCCTTCGTATTAAAATACTTTTTAGAAATTTTAAAAGTAGGGGGAGATTTGAAATAGAACACGGAGTAAGGACAGGCTACAATTTTAACAAACAAATTAAAGTTTTTGAAAACACAAGACATATAATCAAAATTTTGAAAAGAAAAAGATATTTCAAAAACATGGTTGGTTAGCAGTTTTAACTCCTGCAACTATAGAGCCCTCTAAGAGTTTAACGTCATGCAGCGATGGACCATACACCCGACCCTTTTATCTCATATGGGGATAGACGTTGGAACAAGGTGGTTGTGCCTTGAACATATTGAACATGGTGGTTGTGCCTTGAACATATTGAACAAGGTGGTTGTACCTTGAACAACATTGAACAGGGTGGTTGGGCCCTGAACACATCCATCATTTTACGTCATATGGGGCAAGAAGTTATCTATCTCGGCTCTTTTACATCGCATGAGTTTGACTGTGAGCTGGATATACCTGACCTTTAGTGTCATACGGGGCTAGACGTTTGAACAGGGTGGTTGCGCCCTGAACATATTGAAAAGGGTAGTTGTGCCCTAAACACATTAAACAGGGTGGTTGTGCCCTGAGCACATCTTACATTTGACATCATACGGGGCTAGACGTTACCTGTCTTGGCTCTTTAACGTCACACGAGTTTGACTTTTTTCCTATTTTGGCTCTTTAACGTTGCACGAGTTTGATATTTTTCCTGGCTCGGCTCTTTAACGTTGCACGAGTTTGATGTTTTTCTTGTCTCGGCTCTTTAACGTCGCACGAGTTTGACGTTTTTCCTCTCTTATCTCTTTAACATCACACGACTTTGATGTTTTTTCATTGAAATAGGGTGGTTGTGCCCTGGATCAGACTTTGGTTGGCAGTTTAGGCTCCTACCACTGAGGAGTGAAATCTGCGAAATATTGGTTGGCAGTTTAGGCTCATGCCACTGAAGAGCGTTGTCTTTTTTATTTTTGATTTTTGAAATCATTATTTTTGAAAGTTGGTTAGAAGTTTAGGCTCATGTCACCATGGAGCATCTGACAGGATATTTGAAACCAAATGTGCTTCAAAATCATTTGAAAGCAGTTTGTTTCAAAAAGTCATTTTATAATAAAACATGACTTTTTATTATTAAAATGTCATGGGATCAGACACAGGGCATGTCCCAAAAGAGAAAAAATCAATTTTTTTTTTTTTTTATGGGTTGGGGAGCAAGCGGTGTGCAGCCAAAAAATATATTATTATTATTTTTTTTATGAGGTGGGCAGTACGGGGTGTGTCTCCACAAAACAACTTCTTTTTATATACATATATATATATATATATATATATATATATATATATATATATATGGGTTGGGCAGCACTCGAGATGTGCGGCAAAAAACTTTTTTTTTTTTTTTTTTTGTTTTTTTATGGGGTGGGCGACAAGAGATGTGTCACCAAAAATAAAAAGAAAATTTATGGGGTGGGCGGCACAAGGTGTGCCGCCATTTTTTTTTTTCTTTTTTTAATGGGGTGGGCGGCACAGGGTGTGCCGCTAAAGAAAAAAAATTTAATGTTTTTCTTTCTTGGCATGAGTAAGTTGAGCTCATGATGAATAAAATTAGAGCTATAAGATACCCAAAAGTTTGTTTTCTGTTCCGCTTGATCTCTTCTCTTTTTCTTTTTTTCTTTTTTTTTTTTATTGCCCCTATTGGGGGTCTTTTAACTTATACGTGTGCAATTGATTTATCAAAGCATAGCGGGATATTCTCTTTGCACATATCTTTTCAAACTGAATTTTTATAAACTCAGCCCCCTAGTTTTTAGGGTCTTTAATCTCGAATTTCCCGCTATTGGGTCATCATATGAACACTCAAGGATGAGCTTGCCTCATTTTTCCTTAGGGAATCCAGTCGAGAGAAATATGATCCCAAACTAGCTAATTTCATCATTGACAAGGTTCACCCATCTCTGATATGTGGTAATTGGTAGTTATACTCCTACAACCATGGAGTGCCTGACTAGTTTCAATCCTTCATAACAAGCATAGGAAGTTGGCTTTGATAACGAGGCCAGATTGACTAACAGTTTAGCCTTTTGTGGTGATGGAGGAAGTCCTTTATAAAAGGAGAAAGCTTTTGAAAATGGATGATTTTAACAATCAAATTGAAACAACATTTTCAAAAGGGATGGGCCTTACAGTTTTGCCACCTGTGGCCCCTTTGGTGATCATTTTCTTTGTTATATTCTACCCAAAGATGATGAAAGGATTCCCTTGTGGGATCATGAGAACTCAGAAATCATGAAGTTGTCTTTTATGTTTGTAACTTTCATCCTCTGTTTCACGGATCCATGAAGAGTCCTCCGGATCCTCACCGGGCTTTCCTCTTGGAGGGTCTCGACATTTTCGAAGGTTCATCGAAATCACTTCGGTTTTCCATACATGTCACCCTCCTACATCTTTCTGAGTTGTTCTGATGGGAACCTGCAAGGTTTAGGAGGAGTCTTCATCCTCAGGGTCTGCTTGTGCAGTATTATTTGAACTTGTAAGAACTTATTTGTACTTGAGTGCTTTGCATCGAAAGCTCATTCTTGGAGATCTTTTTATTCTTTTTACCCATGGTACCTTTCATTTTTTCACCACGTCCATTT
Source organism: Amborella trichopoda (assembly GCF_054954075.1). Taxonomy (NCBI): domain Eukaryota; kingdom Viridiplantae; phylum Streptophyta; class Magnoliopsida; order Amborellales; family Amborellaceae; genus Amborella; species Amborella trichopoda. The sequence goes on from NC_142344.1 coordinate 23,321,759, forward strand.
TTTTGTTTTTTTATTTTTTTATTTTTTTATTTTTTTATTTTTTTATTTTTTTTTTTTATTTTTTTAATTTTTTATTTTTTTAATTTTTTAATTTTTTAATTTTTTAATTTTTTAATTTTTTAATTTTTTAATTTTTTATTTTTTATTTTTTAAATTTTTTTATTTTTTATTATTATTTTTTTTATTTTTTTATTTTTTTATTTTTTTATTTTGTTTATTTTGTTTATTTTGTTTATTTTGTTTATTTTGTTTATTTTGTTTATTTTTTTATTTTTTTTATTTTGTTTATTTTTTTATTTTTTATTTTTTTATTTTTTTATTTTTCTTTGTGATGCCTTTTTAGGTTTTCCCCACATTTTTTAGCCCATTACGGGTAGTATTTCTTGAGATAGATTGCATTAATGGGGTCATTGAGTTCGTACCCCTCCTAATTTTTTATCTTATAAGAATTGCCTGGATACACTCGAGTAGCACGAATGGCCCCTCCCAATTAGGTTTGACTTGCCTAAAGGGTTGTGGATTTGCAGGAGTGTGGAATATTTTCTTGAGTACCATGTCTCCTTCCCTGAATTGTCGAGGAACAACTTTTTTTGGTATGCCCTCTCAGTTCTACGTTGGTAAGCAACGATATTTTATGTTGGTCGTAGTCGTTTCTCATCCAAAGCAACGAGGGCAGTGATTCGTGCTTCGATATTTTGTTCCTCATTTGAATTTCTATGAATGAGCACTCAGAGAGATGGTATCTTAATTTCAATGGGTAGAACTGCTTCTATACCATACACTAATAAGTATGGGGTCATCCCAGTAGGAGTCTTCTCAGTTGTCCGGTAGGCCCATAGGGCATCATTTAGCTTTTCGTGCCAATCTTTCTGACCTTCTATTATTTTGTCTATTATTCTGTGAAGTCCTTTGTTTGTGGCCTTCGCTTATCCGTTTCCTTGAGGGTAGTAAGGTGTGGAGAATTTATGCATTATCCCAAACCTTTTGCACACCTTAGTGACCTTTTCCTTTTTGAGATTGGATCCATTGGCAGTGCTGATTGACTCAGGAAGACTGAATCTAAATACAATATTGTTCTGTATGAAACATGCAACATGGCCTTCAATTTTAACAAATGATGCGGCCTCTACCCATTTGATGAAGTATTCTATAGTTGTTACTATAAAACGGTGGTCATTTGAGGATTTTCGTGATATCATTCCAATGATATCAAGATCCCATATGGCGAAGGGCCATATGGGCGGTGTTGAGTTGAGTGAAACGGATGGTGCATGGATGAGGTCTCCATATAGTTGACATTTAGGACACCTCTTATCGAACTTCCAGCAGTCTTCAGCCATGGTGGTCCAGTAATAGCCTTGGCACTTGATTTTCTGAGCTAAGGCGGTTGCCCCAGAATGACCTCCTTCATTATGCAACTCTGTTAGTACTTGGTCAATTTCTGGTTGATCGAGGCACCATAGAATGATGCCATCGAAGGACTTTTTGAATAGGAGATCACCTCTTACTATGAATCCCATAGAAAACCTTTGAAGGGCTTCTTTATCCTTTTTGGTGGCTCTTTTGGGGTATAAACCATCTTTTAGTAGGGACAAAACATGGTGGAACCACGATCTTACTTTAATTAATTCCTCGGAAGCCACGAGAGATAGTTCCCCATCGTTCTCATTTTCTTACGATATTTCTTTTTCTATCCTTGGTGGGAGTCATGTTTGTTTCTGATGTAGAATGGCAACGTGGTGATTTCTGGAGCAATAACCATTGAAGCAAGGGTCGCAAGGGTATCAATGAACCAATTATTTTCCCTAGTTACGTAGTGAAAGGTGATTTTCTCAAAGTATGGAATCATCTTTTCCACCTTATCTTGATCGGGTTTGAGATTTTCTTCTTTCACTCTCCAAATTCCTTGAACTTGGTTTATGACAAGTAAGGAGTCACCAATCACTCGTATTTGCGAGATTTTCATTCCCATGGCATTCTCAAGCCCGGCTATCAAGGCTTCGTATTCAGCAACATTATTGGTACATTGGAAATTCAATCTGATGGCTGTTGGTATTAAAATCTTCTCGAGTGAGCATAATAAAACTCCTACACCTGACCCGCATTCATTCTCTGCATCATCGAAGTATAGCTCTTAAATTGAATCCTCAATTGTGAAGAGGTTCTCATCAAGGAGATACGTATTAATGGGAATGTTTTCTGGCTGTGTGTGTTCAGCTAAGTGGTCAGCAATGGCTAGTTCTTTGACTAATTTTTTAGTAAGATATTCGATGTCAAACTCGCTCAATAGCATTCTCCACTTTGTCAAACGTCCGTTGAGGACTGGCCTCTCCAATAGGTACTTGAGTGGGTCAATTTTTAATATGAGCTTGACAGAATGAGATAAGACATAACGTCTTAGTTTCTGTATGGCCCACACAAGTGTTAAGTAGTGTTTCTCAACATCCGTGTATCTTGTCTCATAATCGACCATGGTTTTGCTGATATAGTATATCGTTTGTTTCTTTCCATGGTCATTATATTATCCTAACACTGGCCCCATGGTCTTGCATTTTGTTGACATGTATAGGAACATGGGTTTATCTAAACTAGGAGGACTAAGGATGGGAGGTTTGATGAGGTACTCCTTGATTTGATCAAACGCTTCTTGGCATTCATTGTCCCATATGAATGGGGTGTCCTTCTTAAGGAATCTATTGAATGGTGCACACTTATCTGTCAGTTGTGAAATGAAATGCCTTATGGCTTGTATGTGAACTTGAAGCGCATAGTTTTCTCTAATGTTTCGAGGAGGCATTTCAGTGATGGCTTGTATTTTGGACGGGTCCACCACAGTGCCTCTTTGGCTTACTATAAAACCTAGTAATTTGTCGGATTCAACTCCAAAGGCACAATTTTGTGGATTGAGTTTAAGTTGATGTTACCAGAGTCTTTCGAAGATAGTTCTCAGGTTGGTGAGATGATCAGATTTGGACTTTGATTTGACCAGAATGTCATCGACATAGTCTTCCATAATGGTATGCATTATATAGTGGAAGATGCTAGTCATTGGCTGTTGATAAGTTTCTCCTGCATTTTTAGATCGAAGGGCATGACTTTGTAATAGGTTTCCCATTACATTATGAATGGCATCTTGGTTTGGCCTTCTTCTACCATGAGGATCTGGTTGTATCATGAGAAGCCATCTATGAATTGTAACATCTCATGTCCCGCAGTGTTGTCGATCAAGGCATCTATGTTCGGCAGTGGGAAATTATCCTTTGGGCATGCCTTGTTGAGGTCTCGGTAGTCGACACACACTCGGATTCTCCCATCTTTCTTGGGTACGACCACTATGTTAGCCAACCATTCCGAATAATCTATGGGGGAGATGAACCTCGCCTTGAGCAGCTTGTCGATTTCTTCTTTGATTTTGAGGTGGGTCTTTTGACGTCTGAGTTTCTGCGTTACAGGCTTCGCTCCTTCATTGAATATTAGGTGATGTTGCACCAATGTGAAATCTAGCCCTGGCATATCATTGTATGACCAGGGGAAGGCATCACAATATTCCTTGAGAAAGAAAATCACATTTTTCCACTCCTCAAAAGATAAGGAGGTTCCAATCATGGTTAAACTTGGGTCCTTCTCAGTTCTTAGGTTTACGTTAATTGTCTCTTCGATGATAGCCATTGGGTCACCATCGAACCTCTTTTTGAATTGCTCAACATGAGAAGTTCCTCAGGTTGAGAGATTTCTTCAGACTCTTGACTCTCTTGACCTTCATCTTGGTCGTCCAATTTATCATCTTGGGCATTATTCACCGTTATTTAGCTACTTTGAGAGAGTGCCATTTTTGAAAATTATTTTTCATTATTATCAGCTTTATGATGTCTTAAATTTTCCATGGTTTTGAAATGTCGCAAGAGGTGTCCCTTATGGGACTCGTGAGAGAAATGTTTGGGGCCGGACATGCAGGTTGGTTCGATGGCCACCCTGCACCTATTCATTTTTTGGCACCGGGATTTGAAGGTGAAGCTGGTATGCTTCCAGTGATTCTCGAGATAGAGGAGTGGTCCACCAATTTCACTCCTGAGTTTGAGTAGGCTGATGAGCATGCTTGACTGTGTTAGAGCTGAATTTGCATACCTCCTCCAGATCCAGGTCAGCAAATAGGTCTTCAATTCTTAGTCCATGTGTGTGCTGAGATGTGGAAGAGGGACTATCCCCTGTTGAGGATTCGAGGATCACTTTTGACCATTTTGGAGGATAGGCATCGAGAGGATCGAGGCTTTGAATGCCCCTTAATAAGAAGCTCAGAGGGCTTGAAGCCTTTATCCGGCTTTGAAATAGGGTGAGAGTACACCCAAGCCCTCTTTGATCCCCTTTTCCAGTTTTGGCTTCAGGTGATACAGAAATCGCTTTCTTTTGTCCTTGCTCTTGACTTCCCAAACCATAACCAGGTTGGAAGCCTTGGGAGAAGAGTATGCGCCAGGCTTCAAGGGACCCGCAGACGTATCGATGTTGACATTGAATGATGTCCTCCATCGATGTAGATGTTTGTAAAATTTGAGGAAATGGGTCGCCGGCCTATAGGCGTAAGGTGGCACAATCAACTTGCTCGAAGGAAGCGAGCAGGATTTTCCCGAGCTCGACCCCTACGACTAACTTTCCACTATGTGTGCTAGGATTAAGGGGAGGTCGACACAAACCTTTGCAATGCCATTTTTTGTTGGAAATTTTTGGCATTTATGTAGCGTGGAGGCGACCACGAGATTTTTGTTGAGCCAGACACGGAACGTGTCGCCCGGGCTGCACAAGACGTGGCGCCCATATAAGTAATTTTTTTTTTGTAACTGAGGTGGGCGACACGGGTCGTATCGCCAGGGTCTTCCAAGCAGCATGTTGAAAGAAGGTTTTATGTTCAAGACATAAAACTTTACCGGCTGAATGGTGGGGCCAATCTTGAGTGTGAGAGGAATATGCTCTCAGTCTGCCTCTTGGTCCCATCATATGTAGCGATGGTTTACTGACACGGTTCAAAGTCATCTGGGCTTTTTCCTATTTTCTTCACCGTTTTCATAGGGCATATATTTAGAGAAGCCCCATTATCAACCAGCTCTCTCCTTATCTCATATGCTTTCATGAAAATAGTGATATGAAGAGGCTGAACGTGAAAGCGATTGACATTAGCCGGGATGTCATCATCTGTGAATATGACTAGTGTTGGTGCCATTAATTGGTTGATCATCCCAACTCATCTGGTTGTGTGTTGCTCAGGATGTGGGTCTTAGCTAGAACCTTTTCAATTTTTGCTCTCAAGAGAATTAGCAAGAAGCTCCAAGATGGAGATTTGAGCCTGGATCTTCCTGAGATGAGTCGGTAGATCATAGGTGGTTGAGGATCCTTGAGTTCGTTTATTAGGTTCATGATCCGCAACCCCTGCTGGTGGTTTGGCTATTGAAGTGGCTCCCATTATTTCATCAAGAGTGTCTGCCATCAATTGGATGGGTTTGAACACTTGACCTCTTAGGTTCATGATTCGCAACCCCTGCTGGAGCTCGATAGGGTCAGCCCTAGTGAGAGTAATGGGAGACCTTGGGGTGTTGGCCCCTTGTTTGGAAGATGATCCCTTTTCATCAGCTTTGACCATGTCAATCTCGAGGGCATCATCTTCGTCATACTGGTCCCACTTAGGAGGATCATCAGAATTCAAGGACATAGAGTTTCCTCTAAGAAGACTCAAACGATCTTCTTCAACTTCTTGGAGATGATGATCACAAGCAAATATGAATTGGCTGGGATCATCTTCTTGGTCTTCGTTTTCAATCATGTGAATGATAAAATCCTCCTTTGAGTTACTCGGAGCTCCCGTTGCTTTGATCATTGTGGCTGTATTTTTGGGAAGAGGGTTTGGGAAGATACCAATCTTTTGATTAGGTTCTTCAACAGGTTGATTTCTAGGTCTGATAGTGATGCCACCCCTATTAATCAACCCTTGAATCACTCGCTAGTAGAAACAATTTTGGGTATCATGGGCATGGTTTCTATGCCACTTGCACCATCTATTCTTATCCTTAACCTCAAATGGTGGTTCAAATGGTGGCGGGAGTTGAACCATGTTTTTCTTCAAGAGTAACTCCAACCCTTTTTCTATCAGGTCTTTGAGAGGAGTGAAGTTGTCCTCTCGCCTTTGATTGTTATTTTGAGCGTTAGCTCTAGGCTGACCCCTTCGATTTTGATTCTTATTATTGTGCTAGGTGGCTGAACCCTGAGCAGATCTGTTAATGACAATTTCGTTAACCTGACCAAAAGCTTTCCCCTTGTCGTTGCTCTTATTTTTGTTCTGGGGAGTCGTGATGGGTTTATTATCGGGCATAGTATTGAGGGTTGTCCCTCTCGCCCTTTCATGTCACGCCACCTGCTCGATCATGGAGTCGAAAAAGTGGGGGATAAGTCCCTGGAGAAAGAAGGTCCTATTTTCAGGAGCTGCATTTTTTAAGGCCACGGAGATTTTAGCTGGGTCCGTAAGTCGACATTCGATGACCCGCATCGCCGCCTCACAAAATCGACTGATAAAATCCTCGAAGGATTCCCCTGGGTTTTCTTTGGTTGCACTAAGTTCGCCCAGGGAAAGAGATCTTGGTGTCGACCCACGGTAATGAGAGACGAACTAGTTCAACATTTCATCTGAAGTTATATGCTTTTAAGCGGTCATTAATCTTCGATGGCTGTTTAAAGCCTCACCGGTTAAAGTTTGTGAAACAGGGCCTTCAACTGGTTGGGCCTGTCTCTTAAGGCTCGGACGGAGAGGAGGTATGTGTTGACAAGAATATCTGGGTCATTCTTCCCATTGAATTCGTTTTCAAACTCTGGGATGACAAACTCAAGGGGAAGGTCTTCCATGCCTCGATGGTTCTCATGAACATAGACCTTTGGGGGCAGGATTCATGCATACCCATCCTTACAAGCATATCTTGTATCGCTTTTAAAATGCCATCTTGTTGACTACTCGGCATGAGAGTAGGCCCACCGATCGATGGGTTCCCAAGCATAAACTGATGAGTCGAGACTTGGGGTAGATGTTGGCCAGCTTGTGCCTATGATTAATGAGTCGCGGTCACCGGGGTGGTTTGACACATTTGTGCCTAAGGGGTGTACTGACCAATAGGCATTGCCACTGGTTGCGGAAATGGCACGGTTTGTTGGACTGAATAGACTAAGGGGACTGATTGAAGAATTGGCTGACACGGCTGTGCTAGGGGTTGACCTATACCACTAACTTGGTTTGAGTTTGACCCGTGAGCTGGCACATGAACAGTGTAACCTACGTTAACTAGACTTTTAAGGGCAGCTTGGACTCCCATCTCTCCTAAGGGTTGATCTAAATTGACACCTCAACTCCGTACAGTGTTAAGGACATCGTGAACGGTACTATGGTGGCTAGAGGTTGAAATGGATATCCTAAACTTAGGTGGGTCTTGGTTCTGAGACCGCTGCATCTCGGGGTTATCTTGGTTCGAGTTGTGGGAATTGGCGTTAGATGCGCTGCATTAACTTCTTCCCTCGCCCGGCTCCTGTTTTGGTTGCCTAAGGTCAGACGGCTCCTACTGTGGCTACGTAAGGTTCCCTGTAGGACAATGCCCAGTTGGACCCCCTGGCTGTTCAATGTTTTTTAGGCAGAGCCAACTTTTCGGACCATACATAGCTCAAGATTATTAGTGGATCCCTTGGACTCGGCTTCTAATTGAAGACTTGGACGATGGATAATGGATTGGCCCGAGTTCTGGCCATATTGCGGCATACTATTCCCTAAGTTAGGGAATCATAATCGCCTTGGGTAACTGACATGATGACTTTCTTTGGCCGGGTTCTAGAGTCTAGGCTTAGGTAAGATCTAAACTCGATGACCTTGGGCACACTCAGCCTGACACTAAGGGAAAACCTTTAACTAAGACCAAGGCTAAGACTAGCCTAGAATCTAGACTTGCTAGACTCAATGGGTTTTGGTTCAGACCCTAAACTAAGGTAAGCCTAGTCAAGCACTAGAGGAAACTCTATGCTTAGACCTATGCTGAAACCTAAACTAAGATCTAGACTAGATGGGTGCGAGTCTTTGCTCGGACCAAGAGTGGGTTTAGGTTCGGACTTGGGTGTGAGCCTGGTTCGAACCTGGACTGAGCTGAGTGCAAGTTTGAGCTTGGACCTAGAGGGTTGTGAAACTCATAACGGGTGTAAATTCGAACTGGATCAAAGTTAGTTTAGGCGTGAGCTCTGGCTCAGACTCAAAAGGGGGCCTAGGTCGGACCTAGGTGTGGACCTAGTTCGAACCTGGGCTAGGCTAGGAATAATCCTAAACTTGGACCCAGAGAGTTTTAATGATAAGACCAGGTATGGACCTGGATTGGATCAAAGAGAGATAGGAACGAGCCTTCAGCTCAGACCAAGATGGAACCTAGGTTCGGATCTGGGTGTGAACCTAGTTCGGACCTAGGCTAAGCTGGGTCAAAGCTTGAACTTGGACCCAGAGTTCAGCGTGGACCAAAGGCGGGTCCAGGCTGAGATCTAAGAATAACCAATCAGAAATAGGCAAGCAAGCACACAAAAACATTTGTCTTAGTAAAGTATTATTGGTAGGCTTGGCTTGAGAGTGGGTTGTAACTACTGAAATGCGGTTAGGATGATATATGTCCCCGCATAGGTCCTGGCCTCCTGTTATAAGAGTTAGCCAGGTCCTACTATACGTGGAGTTGCTTTGAGGTAAAGGATTACGGAGGGCTACTCACAGTTAAAGTTACGAGAATCCCAACCGCCTTGACTCTCAAAGCTAGGTTCCCCTCACGCCGTTAATACTGATTTTGGGGGTTTTCGAAAAATTTGTATTTTGGTTTTCCAGGATTCCGCGTTGGTGTGTGCTAGATTGTGTAAAGAAGCACTCAAATGAAAATAAAGCCAAGCACACAGGCACACAATAAGAAAGAAAACACATGAGCGCTCGACGCTGATTGCTAAGTCGAGCGTGACCCGAGTCAAGGATGACTCGAACGAGGCACAATATAGGGGAGGAACCCCTAAGAGTGTATGGTCAAAGCAGTGAAACCAGGCACAGTTCTTGCTAAGTCGAGCGTGACCCGAGTCGAGGATGACTCGAACGAGACACGGTTCAAGGAGGGCGCAGGCGACCCTCAATAAATTTTTTTTTTTGCATTTTTATATTTTTTTCTTTTAAATTTAATGAAAATAAGCATGATGAAAACAAGGAAAACAGAAATTCAACAAAAATTAACTAACTAGAATGATATCAGAAAGTCAAGAGTAGAGCAGACCTACCTAAAGAAAAATATTTTTTTGGTATTTTTAAAACTTTTATTTTAAGCTGAACTTTTGTGAGCATGCATCTAAGAGTCTCTGGAAGATACCTACAAAGTTTCAGAACAACCTGAGACTTTTTAGTTTGGGCTACATAGGGCGTGTCGGCCAGGCGACACAGGTAGAGTCGCCCTTGTAAGCTGGGTGACACAGGTATAGTCGCCCTTGTAAGCTGGGCGACACTAGTTATGTCCCCCAAAAAAAAATTTATTTTATTTTTTTAATGTTTTTTTTTATGATGGATTTTGATGCAATGAAACTAATGTAGACTTTAAGAAACAAAAAATGATAATTTTTTTGATGAAATAAATTAAAATATCTAGAAATAAGGAAGTTCAGATAGGACAGACCTTTGTATCAAGTAAAATATTTTTTTCATATTTTTAAAAATTTTATTTTTCTCTATAATTTTTGTTAGCAGACTCTAGAGAGGTCTGAGAACAGATTTAAAAATTTTAATAGAAATGAAAAATGTCTTGATTTGGGCGACTCAAGGCGTGTCGCCGGGATGACATGGGTTAGGTTGGCCTTGTAAGCTGGGCGACACCTGGTGTGTCGCCCAAAACAAGGGCAAAGAGGGAGGGAATCTCCCATGGAAAGGCTTACAACTGCAAAGAGGGAGGGAATGGCATTATCGGAGGAGAGGCATTTCCTGGGGATTTTAAGACTCCATTCACCACCCGTTACGTATATGGGTGGCTAGGGGCCTATATCCCTGCCACTTATGTAAAGGGCCAAGGCACGGGGAGCAAACTCTGGCCCTTCTTGATGAGGATTACTGACCAAAAGGCTATCTTCCGTACCCCAGGGAGCTTGTTTGAGAATGACACCTTCAACATGTGACGGGTCCCATTTCTGGTTGGGAGCTTCACCGATCATGCTTTTATTGATGAATTGGGGAAGGAGCTAGACGACGCTCTAACAACCATTAGGGAGCTCATGTTCATCCTGAGCATTAGAGGAGGAGTTCTACCTTATCGGACTCCACACAGTGCCAGATTAGAGGGGTATTTCCCCCACTGCTTCGCCCAGCAGCATAGGCTTGATCAGAGCTATCCCTTCTTCGAGTTTTTTGAAAAGTGTCGAGGCAGAGTAAACATTGGGAGGGTGGAAGAGCTTGAGACTCTTCGTGAGTGCTGATTGCTAGGACACATACTGATCGCTTGGTCCACATGTCTAGAAATGATAAAGATCAACAAGTATGTGTTACCTCACTTCGGCAGGAGAGTCCGAATAACTAAGGCATATGCGAATTGGTAGAGAGTTATCAGCAAAGGCTATTGGGATGCTGATCACGCCTGGAAAGGGGAGAATTGTAACTGGCATCAGGATACCAGGCAGAGGAGATTGGTGGATACTCTTGCTCTCAATGAGGTCTTTGTCTTAGAATATCCCTCGAACTGACAAGCTCTAGGGATTCCTCGAGAGATAGCGGCCGATGATGCCTCGCCGCAATTTCTCATCATGATACAGAGAATTATGAGAATCTTTGATAAACTCAGTTCTGTGTTTGAATGGAGTGAGGGCCAGAAGGTCCCAGGTCATGAGGGGCGTCCCGTTCAGGACTTGAACTCACTGATCGAGAGCGGTCCTCATAGTGGACTGGCTGGAGGCCCTTCTCAAGGAGGGAATTCTAAAGCGGTTGTTCCTCCTCTAGTGGGGGGAAAGAAAAGTAAAAGACTTGCCCCAGTTGATAAATAGGTCACATTTACCATGGTCACATTTGTGACAATTGTGACATATTTATCAAATGTGTTCTATGTACCATTTGGGACATTACAAATATCATTTGTGACAATGCAATTGTCACAAATGTGTATTGTCACAAATATAGTCACATGTTTGTGACTATATTTGTCATAATACACATTTGTGACAGTATTTACCATACAGTTGTATTGTATGGTATATAGGGATTCTCACAATACAGAGGTAAATATTTATCATTGTGATAATGTTTACCATACAAATGTGACATTGTGACATTGTGATGTCACATTGAGATTATCACATTGTGATTATGTAATATAATGTCTTACATTGCATCACATTGTAAGACATTGTATTATGTTGTGTTACAATTTATAATACAATGTGTTAAAATGTAATACTTGTATTACAATTTATTACAATGTGTAATACAAGTGTATTACAATTGTGTAATACATTGCATTACACATTGTATTACAATGTATTACACATCATAATACAATGTAATACATTGGAATAAATTGTATGACAATGTACTACATTGTAATACAATTTATTACATTGTAATATATTTGCAATGTATACATTGTATTTACAATGTATTATTATAATACATTGTATTATAATGCAACACATTATATTAAAATATATTGTATTACATTAGTATAATGTATTACAATTATAATACATTGTATTACATTGTAATACATTGTAACACATTGAATTACAATGTATTACAATGTGTAATACAATGTATTACAACGTCTTACAACGCAAGGTATTACATTGCGCAATACAATGTAATACAATGTATTACAACGTCTTACAATGCAAGGTATTACATTGTGTAATACAATGTAATACAATGCATTACAATTGTGTGATACAATGTATTATCTTTGTGTATTACAATGCAATACAATGTGTTACAATATATTACATTTGTAATATACATTTCTGTATTACAAATGTAATATTATATTTGTATTACAACTAATACAAATGTAATACTATATAATACATTTGCAATACATTTGTATTACAAATTTATAATACAAATTCGTATCACAAATGTACTACATTTGTAACAAAAGTAATACAAATGTGATATAAATATATTACATATTTAATACAAATTTGTATATTACTTTTGTATAGCAATTCTATTACATTATAAATGTAATACATTATATTGTATTACAATTGTGTGATACAATGTATTATCTTTGTGCATTACAATGTAATAGAATGTATTACAATATATTACATTTGTAATACATATTTGTGTATTTCAAATGTAATATTACGTTTGTATTACAAATGTAATACATTTGCAATACATTTGTGATACAAATTTGTATCACAAATGTATTACATTTGTAACAAAAGTAATACAAATGTGATACAAATATATTACATATTTAATACAAATTTGTATATTACTTTTCTATTGCAATTCTATTACATTATAAATGTAATACATTATATTGTATTACAATTGTGTGATACAATGTATTATCTTTGTGTATTACAATGTAATAAAATGTGTTACAATATATTGCATTTGTAATATACATTTGTGTATTACAAATGTAATACATTTATATTACAAATTTGTAATACAAATGTACTATATTTGTAATACAAATTTACATTACTAATGTATAAATATTATTACATTTATAATTACAAATATAATATTACATTTGTATTATATTTGTAATACAATTGTATTACAAATGTATTAAAATTATATTACATTGTATTAATGTAATACAATGTATTGTATTTTTGTTACAAATATCTTATAATATATTACAATTTGTAATACAATATAGAACAACTGTATTACATTTACAATACATTTGTAATACAAATTTGTATTACATTTGTAATATAATTTGTATTATAATTGCAATACATTTATAAATATTTTACATTTATAATACAAACGTATTACAATTGTAATACATTTGTAATACAAATTTATAGTACAAATTTGTAATACATTTGTATTGCATTTGTAACACATTTACAAATGTGTTACAAACGTAATACAAATTTATATTACAAATGTATTACAATGTATTATATTGTAATACAATGTATTACTTTTGTAGTATGTTGTAATACAAATGTATTAATAAAGTACAATATAATACATTTGCGTTACATTTGTATTACAAATATGTTACATGTAATACATTTGTATTGTAAATGTATTACAATATATTACATTTATATTACAAATGTAATACATTGTATTGCAATTTATTCCATTTATATTACAAATGTAATACATTGTATTACAATTAATATACATTGTGTAATATGTTGTAATACAATGTATTACAAGTATAACACCTTGTAATAGATTACTTTACATTTGTCTTACACATTGTATTACTCATTGTAACACATTGTATATGTATAATACAATGTCTTACCCTTATAATTCATTGTATTACACATTGTATTACCCAAATTATATTTATGACATTGTAATGCATTGTGTGATACAAATGTCTATTACAATGTGACAAATGTAGTACATTGTAATGCAATGTCACAATGTAATACACATTGTATTACAATACTATATTACAAATTGTATTACGATTTCTGACATTGTGACAATACAAATGTGACAAATGTGACATTACACAAATGTGTATTGTTACAAATGTGTTTGTGACAACTATATGGTAAATAGGTCACATTTGTGACACAAATATGTAACAAATAGGATAGTTGGTAAATAGGACACATTTGTGTATTGTCACAATTGTATGGTAAATAGGACACATGGTCAATAATATTTATCATAACCATAACTCTATGGTAAATAACTGTTCTATTTACCATAGATCAAACAATTTACCAACTTATGGTAAAATACTTATTTACTGTCAGTAAATCAAACTATTTACCACACACATCAATGGTAAATACCACACCAATTACGTATGGTAAATAGGTGTATGGTAAATAGGTGTGGTAAATTGTGTTCTATTTACCATACAATTGGTAAATAGGAGTGTCTCACATTACCACACAATGTGATAAATAAGTGTGTGGTAAATAGGACATATTTATTTACCACACAATAATAATTTACCACACAATTATGAGAGTGACAAATAGGCTCTGATGCCATAACTGTCACGTCCCCACTCCTTGACCCCTATCGTATATGTCGAAGGGCAACAAAATGCGGAATCGCGACCAGAGGTGGCGAATGCCACTTAAGTGGGAGTGACTTAACGCTTATAGAATAGGCGGGATCAAAGCAAACCATAAAAGAAGGTAAAACTCAAATGCTACACGAACTAATCAGACTAAAATCATCGTAGACATATACATTCACCAAAAATTATATACAATTATGTTTGAGGCACTATAGGCCTGACAACAAAATTCAAGACTTCATCAAAACAACTCTGCGGTATTGCCAACAAATACATACAAACAAGTAGAACACCAAGCTTCAGTCGTCTGCCACAAATGTCTAGTGGTCCACTCAAGAACTGTCAATTATCATCACTCTACATAAGAAAAATAAATAAAAGGGATGAGCTAAAAGCCCAATAAGTAGATCAGTATCATTGCATTTTGACGTATATATATTGCATCAACTAACAGTTACTTCATCTCTAACAGTGTAAGGACGGGTATAATGCAAATAGCAAGACAATAAATATTGCATCAACTAACAGTTACTTCATCTCTTAACACAATAACGGGTCAGAAACTCAGACATAACACACAAAGCACACAAGCAGTGTTTAGAGCAGCCTACTCCCGAGGTTGAAGTTCTATCAATCAGGCCAAGCTAATTCTATAACTTGGAACTTCTACCCTCATTCAAGAGGGAAGAAAATGTTCCCATTTCGTAATGTCCTCACACACGCATACAATCCCCAACTCGCTTCAGGGCTTTTGATAGGCGGTGGCCTTACAAGAGCCGACCCTCTCCTTACACCTTCAGGTGAGAGGGCGTTACACTTCCATTGGGTGACTTAATGCGCAGCGCCTATATAGATTTGGGGGACACGACCTCGCAGATATTCAATTTCGCCTCCCGACCCCATTCCTATCATGGGGGTCGAGGTAAGATCACAATTGTCGGCATAACCGTATATCAGTATCTTGCTACCAATGGGTATCCTATTGCGTAATGGTTAGTACCATAGTCATATCTAATTGAACTGTGTACATGCATATTCAATCATTCGTTCACTCATGCTTTACCATTTTTCAAGAATTCTAAAGCATTCACAGTATCATAAGCATGCATATTCAGTGCCTCATCACAAATGATATCAATCTCTTTATAAGGGATTAAGCTTTATTCAGATACATATGCATCAGTGCATGATATTTCATTATACATACAATAGTTTAGGATTCGCTTCCATTCACAATGGTGATATACATATGCAAAATGAGGCATGTAATCCAATTCATAAGCAATTTCAATACAATTTCAACATGAACTTGAAATAGACATACATTTTTCCAACAAAAGAAATTTGAGGTTATTTGGGCATCATTTGATCAGTCAAAAGTTCAGTGTAAAAAGAACTACAATTTTAAATTTTATACAATTCCTAACAGTAACATATCCTCCTATACAGAGGCTTAATTTTCAATCTATACAAAATTTTGATATGGTTTCAAAACTAACTTCAAAATGGACGCACATATCTTTCAATTATGGTGGTTTGAAAGCATTTGGACACCATTTGACCAATTAAAAGTTCAACACAACAGGAGTAACAGTTTATGGAAATTGCAACAGTTCATGACAGTGACGAATCACATCAACAAAAGCACTCTTTACCACACATCTATTTACCACACACATACCCACACAATTGTGACAGTGATGAATTGTCACACAATTATGATAAGTATGTGTGGTAAATAGTTGTTTAAGAGACACAATTATGTGATAGTGACACACAATTGTGACAATGACAAATGGGAGGGGGCTGCGTGTGACGAATAGTACTCCTATTTACCACACATCTATTTACTTGTTTACCACGATGACTCATTTACCACATTTGGTAAATTTGTGGTAAATAGGTAACACACAATTGTGACACACTCCATACACACTTATTTACTTATGTGTGTAAGGTAAATGGGTGACACAATTGGTAAATAACTGTCTTATTTACCATACATTTGGTTAATAGGTTACATTTACCATGGTCACATTTGAGATAATTATGACCTATTTACCAAATGTGTCTCATTTACCATTTGTAACAATACACAAATGTGGCAATACAGTTGTAACAAATGTGTATTGTCATGAATATAGTGATTATATTTGTCACAATGCACATTTGTGACAATATTTACCATACAGCTGTATTGTATGGTAAATAGGTATTGTCGTAATACAGAGGTAAATATTTACCATTGTGAAAATGTTTACCATACAAATGTTACATTGTCACATTGTGATGTCACATTGTGACTGTGTAATACAATGTATTACATTGTAATGCTTGTATTACAATGTGTAATACAATGTAACACATTGTCTGTAATACATTCTATTGCATGTAATGTATTACTATATATGTAATACAATGTATTATAGTGTATTACATTGTGAAATACATTGTATTACAATGTATTACATTTACGTAATTCAATGTATTACATTTGTGTATTACACTATATTATAATGTGTTACAATGTATTACATTTGTAATACACATTTGTGTATTACAAATGTTAACACATTTTAATACACAAATGTAATACATTATATTGCTAATGTAACACAAATGTAATACAATTAATGTAATACATTGTATTACAAATGTATTACAATTGTAATACACAACTCTAGTACACATTTGTAATACACATTGTACTATATTGTATTACAAATATATATTACAATGTAATGAAAATGTGTATTATAATGTAATACAAGTGTAATACATTGTATTACAATGTAATACAAATAAAATACACTGTAATACACATTTGTAAGATAAAGTATTATATTTGTATTGCATTTGTAATATAATGTATTACAAATGTACTTATATTACAATATAAATGTAATACAATGTATTATATTTATAATAAAAAATATTACAAATTGTAATACATTGTATTACAATGTGTGACACACACTCTAATAAAAACACATTGTATTACAATGTGTGTCACATATTGTAATACAAATGTGTTACACATTTGTAATATAAATGTGCTACACATTTGTATTATTGTAATACAAATGTGTCACCAATGTATTACAAAATTACATTATAAATGGAGTACATTTGTAATACAAATGTAATATATGGATCGATTTGATGGATCTGATGAACAATAAAAATCAATTAAAAAAGAGAGTATTCTTATTTGAAGCGACTCGTGATCTTCAACCAATGCTTTAATGTCCACACTGAAGATGAACCGAACTGTCTCATGACGTTCTAAACCAAGCTCATTTACCACTTTAATTGGTAAACAACCCAACCCTTGGAACATACTATTGCCTTAGGTAGTGAAGAGTCGATCGAGGTACGAAACCTTCCTGTCGATGTGAACTCTTGGGGAAGATCAACCTGTTATCCCTAGAGTAACTTTTTTTCATTGAGTAACAACCCTTCCATTCGGTACTATCGGATCAGTAAGGTTGGCTTTTGTCCCTGCTCGACGGGTGGGTCTATAGTGGCACCATAAGTGGCACATAGTAGAGTAGCACCAAATACTCCAGCAATTCCCTTCATATGAAATGGATTCAACGTCCAATTATGAAATCCTTGGAAGAAGAGAATGAATCGAAATATAGCTACTACATCGAAACTCGGTGCAAAGAACCAACCAGACTAACCTAGTTGATATGTTAGGAATAAAGAAAAAAAAAAATCAATTAGAGCGGAGAATGCGATTACGTTATAAGGTCGCAATTCAACAGATTGAGCAAGTTCGAATTGACGCAACATGAAACCTATTAGATCAAAAGCACCATAGAGAGCAATAAAAGTCCTTAGACCATTAATGCATAAAATCTCCTTGCGCAATATATTTGTAATACAAATGTAATTACATTTGTAATAAAATATATTACAAATGTAATACAAATGTATTACTTTTGTGTTACAAATGTATTACAATTTAAATACAATTGTATTATAAATTGTAATACATTGTATTACAAATGTAATACTTGATAATACATTTACAATATAATGTATTACAAATTGCAATACATTGTAATATAATATAAAAAAACTGTATTACATTTGTAATACATTTGTATTACATATGTCTATTACAATGTGTTACAAATTACACTTATAATACAAATTTGTATTACAAATGTAATAGAAATTTGTAATACATTTGTATTACGACATACTACAAAAGTAGTACAATTGTAATATATTGTAATACATTTGTAATACAAATTTTTGTTATGTTTGTATAACATTTATAATACAAATGTATTACATTGTATTACAGTTGTACTACATTTGTAGTACATTTGTATAATACAATGTAATACAATTGTATTACATTTGTATTACAAATGTATTACAATGCATTAGAAATGCCTTACAAATGTATTACAAATGTATTACAATTGTAATACAATGTATTTTATTTTTAATAAATGTATTATAATTGTAATACATTTGAAATATAATGTATTACATTGTATTGCAATTTATTACAAAGTGTAATACATTGCATTGCAATGTATATACAAGGTGTTACAAGTGATATTGTAATATCGTATTACAATGTATTACATTGTAATGCAATGTAACATATTGTATTACGCTTGTATTACACATTGTAACACTTTGTATTGTGTTAATAGTGTAATACAATGTATTACACTTGTAATTCATTGTATTGCATATTGTATTACACAAATTACATTTGTGTTATTGTAATACATTGTGTTATACAAATGTATATTACAATGTGATAAATGTATTACATTGTAATATAATGTAGCAAATATCACATTGTAATATAATTTATTACAAATTGTAATACAATTGTGTTGCATTTGTGACATTGTGACAATACAAATGTGACAACACATTTGTGACAATACACAACTGTATGGTAAAATGGACACATTTGTGTATTGTCACAACTGTATGGTAAAATGGACACATTTGTGTATTGTCACGACTGTATGGTAAAATGGACACATTTGTGTATTGTCACAACTGTATGGTAGGAAACATGGTAAATAGTATTTACCAACTTATGGTAAATAAGTATTTATCATAACTCTATGGTAAATAACTGTCCTATTTATCATAGATCAAACAATTTATCGATTTATGGAAATACTTATTTACCGTAAGTAAATCAAACTATTTACCACACACATCAATGGTATATACCACGCCAATTGTATATGGTAAATAGGTGTATTATAAATAGGTGTGGTAAATTGTGTCCTATTTACCATATAATTGATAAATAAGAGTGTGTCGCTGTTACCACACAATGTGGTAAATAAGCGTGTGGTAAATATGACACCTTTATTTACCACACATTGTGTGTCACTGTGCGGTAAATAGGAGTGTGTCATATTTACCACACAATTCGTCACACGATGTGTCACATTTACCACACAAGTATTTACCTATTTACAACACACTTCTATTCGTCACAATTTACCACACATCTATTTACCTATTTAATACAATGTGGTAAATAGGAGGGCGTGGGACAGTCACAATTTACCACACAATTGTGACAGTGACAAGTAGGGTCTGATACCATAACTATCATGGCCTCGCCCCTTGACTCCTACCGTACATGCTGGAGGGCGACAGAGCGTGGGATCATGGCCAGAGGTGGCTAACACAACTCAGGTGGGAGTGGAGCAACGCTTATAGAATAGGCGGGATCTAAGCAAACCACGAAAGAACGTAAAACCCAAACATAAAGCTACACGAACTGAACAGAATAAAACCATCGTATACATATACATTATCCAAAAATTATATACAATTATGTTCGAGGCACTACAGGCCTGACAACAAAATTTCAACACTCATCAAAACAACTCTGGGGCGTTGCCATCATATACCTACAAACAAGTAGTTCCTTTGTAAAACACCGAGCATTAGTCATCTATCACAAATGTCCAGCAACCCAGTCAAGAACTGTCAGGTTATCACTCTACACAAGGAAAAAAATAAAAGGGATGAGCTAAAAGCCCAGTAAGTAGATCAGTAACATTGCATTCCAACTTATATATATATATATATATATATATATATATATAGGAAAAAGTAGGGGTTATCCTACTAGGTCATATGAACATATGAGCTCGACGGTCCAGATTGAATCTAGGTCAATCTGATGATCACGGATGTTTGGTAGTGCTTGAATTTTTTTTAGTTTTCTATAAATCCAAATGACTTGAAATTTTACGTGTATGTTATTCTCATTAAGGGGCATCTAATAAAAATAATAAAAAAATTATTGGTGAAAAAAAAAATGACCAAAATACCACCCGAAGCTTTTCTGGGATCTTTCAGTCAATTTATTTCATGTAAAATAGTTTTTTGATATTTTTCAAAGATTCATATATTTTTGATGAACACATGGTTAAAATTTCAAGGGATTTAGATTTGTTAAAAAAATAAATAAAATTCAAGCACTATTGGACATCCGTGATTATCAGATCGACCCAGATACAATCTGGGCGGTTGGACTCATATGTTCATATGAGCTAGTGGGCTAAACCTAGCTTTTTCCATATATATATATATATATATATATATATATATATATATATATATATAATATGGCCCACAATTCATACAGGTATCACAAGGTGGAGTCATGCGTCACAATATCTCTAGCAGTGTAAGGAGGGGTATAATTCAGATAGCAAGACAGTAAATATTGCGTGAACTAACAATTACTTCATCTTTTAACATAATAACGGGTCAGACACTCAGGAAGAACATCCAAATAACACAAGCAGAGTCTAGAGTCACCTAATTCTGAAGTAGAAGTTCCATCGATCAGCTCAAGCTAATCCTATAACTTGGAACTTCTACCTCATTCAGGGGGGAAGACAATGACAAATAGGTGTCCCATTATGTAATGTCCTCACACGCACACAATCCACATCGCGCTTCAAGGTTTTCGTGAGGCGGTGGCTTACAACAACATGCGACCCTCTCCTTACACCTTTCAAGCGATAGAGCGTTACACTGCCACTGGGTGACCTAATACACAGTGCTCATATAGATTTGGGGGGCGCGCCCTCCCAGATATTCAATTTCACTTCCCGACCCTGTTCCTTTCATGGGGGTCGAGGCAAGATCACAATTACCGACATAACGGTATGCCACTACCAACAGGTGTCCCATTGCGTAGTGGTCAGTGTCACAGTCATATCATATCGATATCCTGCTACCAATGGGTATCCCATTGTGTAGTAGTAAGTATCACAATCATATCATATCAGTATCCTGCTACAAATGGGTATCCCATTTCGTAGTAGTCAGTATCACAGTCGTATCATATATAATTGAACTGTGTACATGCATATTCACGCATTTATTAACTCATGCTTTGCCATTTTTCAAAAATTCTAAAACATTTACAGTATCATAAGCTTGCATATTCAGTGCTTCATGACATATGATTTCAATCTCTTTATGAAGGGATTAAGCTTTATTCAGACACATATGCATCAGTGCACGACTTTTTATGAATCATACAACAGTTTGGGATTCACTGCCATTCACAATGGTGATATACATTTGAAAATTGAGGCATGGCATCAATTCATAAGAAATTTCAATAAAATTTCAACATCAGCTTGAAATAGACTTATACATTTTTCAATCAAAAGAAATTTAAGGCTATTTGGGCATCATTTAATTAGCCAAAAGTTCAGTGCAAAAAGGACTACAGTTCTAAATTTTATACAATTCCTAACAATAACATGTCCCCCTAAACAAAGGCTTAATTTTCAATCTATACGAAATTTTGATATGGTTTCAAAACCAACTTCAAAATTGATACACACATCTTTCAATTAAGGTGGGTTGAAAGCATTTGGATAACATTTGACTAGCTAAAAGTTTAGCAAAATAGGAGTAACAGTTTTTAGAAATTGCAGCAGTTCATGACAGTGATGAATCACACCAACGGAAGAATAACTCCAAAATTACTGGGAATTTCAAGATGGTTTCAAAACCAAAGTTTTAGTAGGAACACATATCTTTCAAATTAAGGTGGCTTGAAATAATTTGGATGCAATTTGACTAGTTAAAAGTTCAGCACAACATGAGTAGAGTTTTTGGAAATTGCGGCAGTTCATGACAGTGACAAATCACACCAACAGAAATATAAGTCCAAAATTATGGGAAATTTCAGGATGGTTTAAAAACCAAAGTTTGAGTAGGAACATATATCTTTCAAATCAAGGTGCTTTGAAATAATTTGGACGTCATTTGTCCTGTTAAAATTTCAGAACAACAAGAGTAACGAAATTGCAGCAAATCATGACAGTGACAAATCACATCAACAGAAGCATAATTCCAAAATTATGGGGAATTTCAGGATGGTTTCAAAACAAAAGTTTGAGTAGAAACACATATCTTTCAAATTAAGGTGGTTTGAAAGAATTTGTATGCCATTTCACCAGTTAAAAGTTCAGCACAGTAGGAGTAACAATTTCTTGAAATTGCAGTAGTTCATGACAGATAACAGTAACATGTCCACACTATCAAAGGCCTAACTCCCAATCTATAAGGATTTTCGAGCTGATTTCAACATCAAGATTTAATTATACACACAAATATTTCAAATAAAAGTGGTTTGAAAGCAATTGGACAACATCTGGATAGTCAAACGTTCATTACAAGATATGTAATTTCCATGGAATTTCACAGTCAGTTTTGATAGGCCTTAACGAATGACCAATAATTTCCAAATTTAAAAAGATATTAACACAAAACCTTTTTCATCTTAATTTAAATATACAGGGGTACTCTTCCGCATATTTTCATGACTAACAGAGTTATTTTCAGTACTAAAATTCATCATGCAATAAGGGCCTCAATTTTGTAAAAACAGTGCATAATTTCACTAGCATGCAGCCAATTTCTACTTCAAAAATTCACACTTATATTCATCTTTAATTTCATGCTTCAACAAAGTATGGAAACAAAGGTAGTTTGATCTACTTGTACCCAAGAGTGCTCTTAATCCTTCTCCTATACAGGATTTCTCATCAAGCTTCAGACGTGGCTTCAAGGAAGGAGGGGAGTGGGTAAGAGAGAGAGAGAGAGAGAGGGAGAGAGAGAGAGTAAGGGCAAGATTGGGCTGGAAGAAGGGTCTTTTATAAATTAAGGGGGGAGAGAGAGAGAGAGAGAGTTGCATGCAAGGCCAAGTGTCTTGTATTCAAAGAGAGAGAAGGTGGCCACATGCATAAGGTGATGTGGCACACATGCATGAAGTGATGTCGCAATGAGGTGGCAAGCACATGGGTGCGGTGGCAAGCAATGGTGGCATGTGGAGAGGAAAAGAAGAAAGGGAAAAAGAGGGAAAAGAGGTAGTCCCTCATGGACTACCTTATACCATTGTGTAAATAAAAATGAATGAATGTATATACAAATAATGCACAACATCACAAATTCTACTTATAATATACTAAACATATGAAAATATATTACTCTCATATTAATACAATGATAACATATATAACAAAGTCAAACACATGCTGTATAAAATTTGATGATGCCTAAAAAAAAATATAAACACTTCACTTATATACCATACTTCAATGTATAGAAATAATGCTCAACACACCTCATACATATTTTTCTTTTCATTTGTATGATATTATTTATATTCATTAGTCAATTGTGTATGGCAGTACATAACACACGGTTTGCCATGCGCGACAGTTCTCTTGTGCCGTTAATACGCCAATGAATAATGTTATGCTGGGAAAGTCTAGGCCCTAACATCATCCTCCCCTTATAAGGATTTTGTCCCCAAAATCATAATTTTGTTAATCGAACATGTGGGGGTACCTATCCCGAATCTCATCCTCTCGTTCTCAGGTTGACTCATCCTGAGAATGGCATTGTCACAAAACACAGGCCAAAGGAATTTCTTTATTGCGCAACACCTGCACTCTTCGATCCAATAGCTCAATAGTTTGCTCGATGAAGGTCAAGTCCTCTCTGATCGAAATTGGTTCATACTTCAAAACATGGGTCGGGTCAAGCTGGTACTTCCTTAATAGATATTCATGAAAGACATTGTGGATGTTTACCAACTCGGGTGGCAGGGCAGGATGATATGCCACGCCTCCAACTCTTTCCAAAATTTCAAATGGTCCAATAGATCAGGGGCTTAATTTTCCTTTCTTACTGAAGCTTATAATGCCCTTAATTGTTAACACCTTCAGAAATACGTGATCACCTACCTCAAACTCGAGGTCTCTTCTTCTATTATTGGTGTTACTCTCTTGCCAACTCTAAGCTATTTTGGGCCTCTCTCGAATCAAGGCAATCTTTTATGATGTATCATGAACAATTTCTGGCCCTAAAAGCCTCCTTTCACCAACCTCAACCCAACAGATAGGTGCCCTGCACTTCCTTCCATACAAGGCTTTGAAAGGTGCCATCTGGATACTGGCTTGGAAGCTGTTGTTATGGTGGTCTTTCTATGGACAAAAAATTGGAGAGAGAAAATAAGAAAGGTGAATTAGATAATCTTCTTAGGATGGAGGAAATATTTTGGTTTCATAGGTCCCGGTCCAAATGGGTTAAGGAGGATGATAATAATACCAAATACTTTCATGCGATTGCCAATTCTAGACATGGAACTAATAGCCTGAGCGATTTGCTAATTCTGGGAGTAGATGTTGAGATTTTTGAGGCATTAAGTCTAGTCATTGTTAGCATTTTTCTTTTGCCTTTTCTCTGAAGCCCAGGCTGCCTTTTGATCTTAGGAATGTGGCTTTTAAGACCTTATCTTAGGATGCTGCCTTGGGTTTAGAAAGATAATTTTCTACAGAAGAAGTTAAGGAGGTTGCTCTTTACCTTCTCAAGGACATGGCTCCCGGCCCGGATGGGTTTCCACTTGGCTTCTTCCAAGAGTTTTGGGAAATTATCAAATTATCAAATTTGATGAGTTTGGTCAACCGATTTTAGCAGAAAGGTATAATATGCAGTATCACTAAATCCACCTTTATCTCCCTCATTCCTAAGAAGATTTCTATCCAGACCCGTCAGGATGTTAGGTCAATCAGTTTGTTCTCATTCCTAAGACGATTTTGTGTCAATTCTCAGATTGGGCACTTTAGTTTAGGTGTACGGTAAAATCTTTCCCAACTAAGTATTACGACTTGCCACTTATTGATAGGAGAACCCCTAGATCTCTTTGGGATCCCCTCATTCAAAGGGCTCAAGTCAAATTGGATGGTTGGAAGTCAAGGTTTTTATCTTTTGGTGTCAAGGTGACCCTTATTAAGGCCACTCTTTTTAACCTTCTTATTTATTATCACTCTCTTTTCCAAGTCCCTAGAGCCGTTATTAAGAAACTAGAGGTTTAATGCGAGTGGATATCAATGCAAAAAGAATTTTCACCTCATTAAGTGGGCATCGGTGTGCCTAGGGATCCGCAAGTTAAGGGTTGTCAATGAGGCTCTGCTTACCAAGTGGTGGTGGAGGCTCTCAAAGAAAAGTGGTCAGCTATGGGCTCAGGTTATTATAGGGAAATATGGATCTGATCTCAATGTTTTTATTGTGAGGCGGTGTTCACAGCTGGTAAACCTTTCAATTGTATGGCAAGGCAGTCAAGCGGTTAGGCCCCTATTTTGGGCTTACTCAAGGATGTTTCTAGGTGATGGGCTTAAGATGAGGTTATAACATAAGTGGTTGGGAGATTACCCTTTGTGGATTTTGTATCTTGATGTGCGATTAGATGCCTCGATCTCGTCCCCGGGTCGGGTTCAGCTGGTGGCATGTGTCTCCAGTTTCAAAGAGACCCTGGGACCTGAGACTGATCTCTCGAGAACCTTGTATATAAAACAAGGGCAGGTACACCAACCGATGAGAGAGGAATTAGGGTGTGAGGCAGGACACACCTCACCTGGGTTCGTGACGCACTCGGGCTGACTCGCATGGGTACCCTATTAGATCACGATGGAAAGCCCTCCAAGCTTACGATTGGTTCGCATCGCCTCCTTTTACCTGATGTCTTTTGTTTCTGTAGTCGCACACACACATGTTTGTATACATGACAAGTGAATCAGAGGACCTCACTTTGCCTTTAGGTGAATGTACACGAGTGTACATTCGAGGGGTAGAATAAAGAAATGGAGACTATTCTGATGTTCACCTGGTCTACCAGACTAAGAAAAGAGAGTAGAATAAAGATGAGAGGAAAAAAAAAGGAATGTTAAAAGATGAAAGATTAGTATGACTTTCAACTAATCTTTCAAAGAGGAGAAAAATAAACTCTTAGAGGCTGGTCTGCTTTTCACCCAGTACTCCAAGGAAGCAACTTTAAAGACTGGTATGGATTTCGACAAGTTCTCTAAAGAAAGGGCTTTAAAGACTGGTATGGCTTTCAACCAGTACTTTAAAGAAATGGCTCTAAAGACTGGTATGGCTTTCAACCAGTACTTTAAAGATGAAATGTGTGTTTTATTAATGAATGAAGGTTAATATGGTCAAGAGAGAGAAAGAAAGTAGGAAGAAATAGAATAAGGGAAGATAAGAGGAGAAAAGAGATGGTAGATATGAATAAGAGAGAAGAAATTTGACCAGGCAGCTAGACTGTTACAGGGGCAAGACTACTGCGGTGGCTGATTTGGCGTGGTAGCTAGACGGGTACGGTGGCTTTGACTGGCATGGCGGTTGAACTACGCAACGTTAAAACCAACACACAGACTATTCTGACACTATGGCTAACTTGACGTAGCAGCTAGACGGGCATGATGACTAGACCGGCGCTGTGGCTAAACTGCTCGATACAAGACTAACTTCGCATCAAAAGGCTTAACCTATCCTTTGTTCAAAGGAGAGAAGAAAAGTGAAGAGGGAAGGGAAAGAGAACAGAAGAAGAGGGGGAAGAGGAAGAGTTAGAGAAGAGACAGAGAAATGAGAGAGGGTAGAGAGAGAAGGAAAAAGAGGAGAGATAAGAGAGAGGGCAGAAGAGTGAGAAAAGAATGAGAAAAAATGAAAGAAGAGAGATAAGAGAGAGGACAGAAGAGTGAGAAAAAAAATTAGAAGAGGGGAAAGAAGAAGAAAGATAAGAGAGAGATGAGAGGATTAGGAAGAGAGGAAACATGGAGAGAAAGAAGAGAGAGGAAAGAGAGAGAGTAGAGGAGAGGCAGGATGAGAAAAGAAAGAAAAAGCAGAAAAGAGAGAGAGAAGAGACGAGAGATGAAGAGCAAAGAGATGAAAGAGAAATAGAATATGAGGAAGGAAGTCATGGATGGCATCAAGCACTACCGGTCATGACATGAGAGAGGTGAGAAAGGAGTCATGGATGGCAATGGGTATTGTTGTTCATGACAGAAGGGAGAAAAGGAGAAAAGTCATGTGCAGCGATGAGCACTGCCGTGCATGACAGGAAAGAGAGAGATGAGTGAGAGTCATGGACGAAAATAGGTACTGTCATTCACGGCAAAAGAGAGAGAAAGAGAAAGAACATGGATAGTGATAGGATCTACCGTCCATGACAGGAAAGAGAGAAAGAGAACATGGATGATGATAGGTTCTGCTGTCCATGACGAGAGAAAGAGATGAGTGAGCATGAACATGGATCACGATAGGCTCTATCGTCCATGATGTAAGAGAGAGAACATGGACCACAATAGGCTATGCAATTCATTTTAAGAGAGAGAAAGAGAAAGAGAAAGAGCATGGATGGTGATAGGCTCTACCGTTCATGACAATAGAAAGAACATGGATGGAGATAGGCTCTACCGTCCATGATAAGAGAGAGAAAGAAAAAGAACATGATGGCGATAGGCTCTGCCGTCTATGATAGGAGAGAGAGAAAGAGAAAGAGAAAGAGAAAGATCATGGACTATAGAAATCACTGTTGTGCATGACGAGTGGGAGAGAGAGAAAAGGACATGCACTATAATGAGCACCGTCGTGCATGTCAAGAAGGACTCAGACATGACCCCCCGACACTAGGGAAAGAGCCTAGTTCAATGTCCTTTATCAGAGTATAGGAAGAGATTCGTCAAGCACGGCGATGTGTACCACCGTGCACAACAAGAGAAGGAAGGACTTGGATAGAGGCCCCGCCCGCCACTAGAGAAAGGGCTCAGCTCACTATACTCATCCCAGGAAGCCTAACAGAGGAAAGAACGTCATGCTCAGCAGTATATACCATCAAGCATGATAAAGGAGAAAGAAGATAAGGAGAGAAAAGAAAGAGGAGAGAGAAAGGAAAGAGAGAAAAGAAATCAAGAAGTGAGGAAGAGAGAGAAAAGGAAATAATAGAGGGAGAAAGCAGGAAAGAGAGGAGCAAGAGAGAAAAAGAAAGGGATAAGAAGAGAAAGAAAGAGAGAATAGAGAGAAAGAAAGAAGAAGAGAGAGAAGAGAGGAGAGAAAATTACCTTAACCCAAGTGTACCAGACCTTTTTTTCCCACTCCTCTTTCTCTCTCCAAGACATGGCCCACAAACTCAAGCTAACGCCTTAATTTTTATTCATTAAGTTCCTCCCCTTTTTACATTGAGATCTCATGTGTATATATAGAGGTGGGGCCCAAACATGGGTGGATGCTCAAAATTCAACCTAACCGTTGAAAATTACAATTTAATTGAATTAAAAAATAGGGACAAAATGATGATTTTTCCCTTACCCAACAATTCACTGTTTGAACATATTTTTCAACACCTTGGTCCTTGATTGGAAGCAAGTCAATAAAGCCTACAAAATAGTGAAAATTTTGATAGTCTCATAATTCCCCAAAATTGGTCAAGATATTCATCAACACTTCAAAAGGCCACCTGCCAAGTTTCATCGCATTCTGATGTGTCTAAAGTAGGGAACACAAAGAAACAATTTTTAAAAATTAGCCTTTAGCACCCTGAAACGGACCCAATAACTGGAGCTATATTTTCGGTGCGTCAAACAGTTGTGATACCACCTTCATTGGATCCGGCA
The DNA here is from genome assembly GCF_054954075.1 of Amborella trichopoda. Taxonomy (NCBI): domain Eukaryota; kingdom Viridiplantae; phylum Streptophyta; class Magnoliopsida; order Amborellales; family Amborellaceae; genus Amborella; species Amborella trichopoda. Next base: position 23,351,001 of record NC_142344.1, read on the forward strand.
CGATAAAAAACCCTTATGAGTCAAGTTTTAACTTAATCAGATATTCTAGGACAAAGTTATGGGCAAAAGACTAAAAAAGGATGGACCGCACACTATTCCTGTGTGGCCTCATTGCACCAAAACACTATTAAAGGTGATTGTTTTCACAGTCCTGGGTAGTAACTTTCAGGGTCCATATCTCACTCGTTCGTAGTCGGATCACTCTCAAATTTTGTGAGCGTGTCCGTCTCATCGAGATAAGCGTTTCGATATGTGGTACGCCTCGAGACGATGTCCGAGTAGGGAGAAAAACTAGATAGAAGTTGCCGATCCGTGAAGAAGTTGTAGAAAATTCAGCAGCGACACGCCTCGTTTGATGGACCAAATCATGACGCTCACGTAACGGATCGACGTGAAACTAATTCCATTGTGTGCGTAAGGTCCATGGCTATCATTGGTCCGAACCTCGTACATGATGGAGGGTAAGATTCCACACAAAGCCGATGAAATGACTGAAATTTCGGCCGCCGAATTCCATATTCCAACCAAAACTCAAAGTTACGAAATCTTCATTCAAGCCCCAAATCACATTTTGTTTGTTGCCACGCGATTGTGACGACATGCTTAGTGCACTACAATGAAGAAATCACGAAGAAACATCAAGGAATGAGCACACAATCGATCAAAAATTTTCAAGATTCATCCAAAATTCAAGTGTCATGATCTTGGCTCAAAGTTACTATCAAAATGATTGTCATGCCGAGCCCTACAAGAAAACAATAATCTTTCGATCAAATGGGCAACAAAATGACCTTGGGTCAGCCACAAAAGATCACGCAAGTTCTTGGGCAGCAGCAGGACTGTTCTGAAATTCCACACATTGTTAGACATGGGGGCAAAACAATCCTTTTGCACCCATTTTTAAAATTTCTTTTAATTCAATTAAATTATAATTATCTTTAATTCTAGCTAGTTTTTTAGCGTACAACCACGTTTGAGCCCAACTCTATATAAACATGCAAAGCTAAATTGTAAGGTCCTTCGGTTCATTTTTCATTGATTCAATAAAAATTTATATTCTTGCTGAAGTTCTTGGGTACTTTATGAAGAGAGAGAGAGGAGAGAGAAGAAAAGGGTCAGTACCCTTTAAGCAGGTAACTTTCTCTCTCCTACCCTCTATCTCATCTCTCTTTTTCTCTCTCCTCACCTCTATCTCATCTCTATCTCTTTCTCTCTCCTTCCCTATTTCTCTTTCCTATCTCTATCTCTCTTCTTCTTGTCTATATCTCCTCCTCTTCTGAACTTAGTCGGCGAAGCTTAGCGCTGGCAAGATTTCTCTCTCTTTTTCTTCTAAAGACAGTCCGTGAAGCTTAGCGCTGGCTGAATTTCTATCCTTCTTTTTTGTAGCCAGTCGGCAAAGCCTAATGCTAGTTGGATTTCTGTCTCTCCTTCTCTTATGAAGCCAGTCGGTGAAGCCTAGCTCCGGTTGGACCTCTGTCTCCTTCTCTTCTGAAGCCAGTCGGTGAAGCCTAGTGCTGATTGGATTTCTCTCTCTCCTTATCTTCTGAAGCTAGTTAGCGAAGCCTAACACCGGTTGGTTTTCGCTCTCTCCTTCTCTTACAATTGACTTAGCCTAGCGGCCATAGGATTTCTCTCTTATTTTCTGTCACCGTCGGTGAAGCTTAGCGCTAGCTCGATCTCTCTCTCTTGCTTCTCTTCCACACAACCAGCACAAGCTGAGCGTCGGCTGTGTCCCTCCTTCTCTCTTCTTTTGACATAGTCAGAGAAGCCTAGCTTTGACTGTGTTTTCTTTCTCTTCTTTTGACAGTCGGCAAAGCCTAGCACTGACTGCATTTTCTTTCTCTTCTCCTCATAGTCGGTGAAGCCTAGCGCCAACTATATTTTCTCTCTCTTCTTTTGACAGTCGATAAAGCCTAGCACTGACTGCATCTTCTCTCTCTTCTCCTCACAGTCGACAAAGCCTAGCGCTAACTGCATCTTCTTTCTCTTTTCCTCACAGTCGATAATGCCTAGTGCGACTGCATCTTCTCTCTCTTCTCCTCACAATCGATGAAGCCTAACGCTGATTACATTTTCTCTCTCCTCTTCACTGTATAGCATAATCGGTGAATACTAGCATTGATTGTATTTTGTCTCTCTTCCTTCTAACACAGCCGATAATGGGTAGCGCCGACTGCGTCTTCCTTCCCTCTCTCTCTTTTAATCTTCCGCCTTTCATACTCGTCTCTTCCTTTCTTCTTCCTCCCTCATATTCCCTTCTACTCTTACTTCACTTCTTATTCTTTCTTGATAACCATTATTATGTTACACTTTCATTTGACCAAGAGGGATTAAGGTTAGCCTCTCATAGTAGTCTTGGCGTCTAGCCGTAATGTTATTGTGTTAGAATTACTAGGCCCACTTTATTGTCATGACAGACTAACCATTGTGCCTAGCTAGTTGGTACTGGTACTGACATATAGTAGTAATCCTGTGAGCTGGGCTTAGTTATCGAGCCTGTTTTACTACCACATCAGGCCAATTATTCACCAGCTTAGTCGCCGCTCTGATCCTCCCACTCAGTCAAATTCTTCTCTCCCTTGTCTTTCATCTCTTTTTTTTCTTTTTGAATGCGCATTCCTGTGTACGTTTATCGAAGAGGAAAAGGGTGAGGTCTGACCCACTTGTCTTATAACCTTTGCCATATGTGTGTGATTGCAAAAAACAGAAGAATACAAGCCAAGGGAGGCAATTCCAAACAAGTTTTATTACTGGGGGGCTTTCTTTGTGATCTAAGAGGGCGCCCACATGAGCCAGCCCATGTAAGTCCTGAACCCACCTTAAATTCCTCTCTCACCGGTTGGTAACACCTGCCCCCATTCTCGAATGAGGTTCCCGAGAGAGTGATCTCAAAAACATCCCAAGTCTTCCCTCAAAACCAGAGACGCATGCCACCAAGTCCCCAAAAGGATCTAAAGGGCGAGATCGAGGCACCTAACCAGCTTGGCGACTCCACTGGGGACATATTACCCCTTAGTCGGATCGTTCTTGTTTAGCTAGTTTCTTCTTTTATTATCTGCTTTCACATTTTATTTATGGCTTGCGGGTTCTGGAACCCATTTATCCGGATCGGAAATTTTTTTATCCCCGCATTCGAGAGTGTCTCTAGGGAACAAGCTCCTTCGACTTCATTCCTAACCATCCTCTGGAGTAAAGACCCCTTGTCTAGCTCCCAGGTCTTAACCTGGACCGGTGTGAGGCAGGACTTAAAGGTCCCTCACTCCCCATCTCCTCGCTTTGGTGAAAATTCCACCAAGGTGCCCTGCATCGGTAGTAGTTATGTTGCCCCACACAGCATGCACCCAGCCACAGGCAAGTCACTTGCCTGTTTTTTTCTTGAGGTATGCTGAAAGGCTGCCCAGTCCCTTTCTACAAGCTGTCATTGCTTCTGTAGGTCGCCATACGGCTACCGCCCACATTTCTTCACCATTAGTCTCTATCCCTAGAGGCTCAATACATCGAGGCGGAAACCCCATGGTCTCCACCCCTCACACACACCACAAGGTTCGTGGGTTACCCACTCGAGTCACACCTCGGGGCAACCCTTCTGTACCTCGAGTTCGTGTCCAAGATCTAACCTTCCAAGGCCATGTTCAGCGCACGCTACCCATATGCATCTCACAGCTCGAGGCAACACCATTGTTACCCTAACTCGAGTACACAGTAGACGACCCCCTCATCCTCCTACTTTGCACACACAAGCGCACCCAGTAAGGGGCAGGCCTACACATCTTCTCTTATAGACACAGATCACTTGCATGAGCCCGAGCTAACCTCTAGATCTCCCGTATTCCTTCTTCAAGGGGTGCACATGCGTCACCATCACAGACATTCTCTCGCCCTAGACTTGGGACTTCTCATGACTCAATCCTGCTCCTCCTTCATCGAGCAAGCACCTACAACCTTGGCATTCGAAGGTTTTCTCCAAGAGTACCATCCTGAACTGGCCTCACCACTTTAGTCATATCTCTTGAGCTCACAAGAGAGCTCAGAGCATAGACTGATGGAAGATTGATTCCTTCATCCTCCCTGGCCTAAGATGACTCTAGTTCCTGGTCCTCATATATTGCTGCACCTGATGGAGAAAGCTCTCTCTTATGCAAGAAGAGCTAACCAACTATGATCTAGATCGCAGTTTTTATGCGAGGTCCATGAAAACCTCAAAGCTAAACGCGATAGAGGTCTGCAAATTTTGACTAAGCCGGTGATCAAGGCAGTCAAAACAACCAATTCTAACGACCCTCTTTACCTGAATCCCTTTTACCCCTTTCAGACGATGAAGCCTGAAGAAGAGCTCCATGAGCCCTATGTTGTGGTGTCTATCGTAGAAGAAGACCTAGTCCCTCAATAGCGACGGTCTTAAGACAGTCGAGAACCGGTTCAAATGTAATCAGCATACAAGAGTCGAGTTTAGTCAGGGCATGCTGGCCCCATGCTGACTGACCTACCACGTACGACCCGACAAGTTCGCAAGCCCTCAGTTCCCACTACTGCTGACCTCCATAGAGAAACGGTTAACATAATGGTTATAAGAGAGCCTGATGATCCCCAGTAAGAGCGCATGAACAAGTTTGAGGATATGGTGCGAGCGTTGATGGAAAATATTAATCGTATTGACGCATCACGCCAGTCACCTAACCATGAGGTCAATTCCCATCACTTTGATGGTGCACCTCCACAGCAGCCCCCTCCTTCTACCTTACAGGACAATTATGTACCTCATCTCATCTCTCAGACAGACATTGACGCTATGGTCACCCATAGCCTAAAGAACAGACAAATCCCAAGGATACAGGGTGTGATGCCTTATCAAAGGCCATACCCCTCATATATTGATCAGGTCCCATTTCCCTCAGATTATAAGAAAGGGAAGTTTCCTTTATTCCACGGAACCATGTCCCCGAACCATCATATTGCCCACTTCCAGGTAGCACGTCGAGAAACAGAGGCTGACGGGAGACTTCTTCTTCGACAGTTCGTTGAGGCCCTTGCTGGCTCAACATTTCAATGGTATGCCAGACTTCCTCCAAACTCAGTGCATACATGAAACTTGTGGAACTTCTCACCCTGACTCAAGACCCCGATGAGCTTGTGTGGATCAGTTCAAATCAAAATGGAGAAATTTGGCTTCCCGCCATCCTAATCCTATGCCTTATAAGGAAGCAGTCCAAACTTACAAGTGGAACATGCAACCTGAGATCGCTCTACATGTTAAGGCCTCTAAAATGACCTCCATGTCAAAGTTGATCTCTAAATCAGTTCGCATAGAAAGTTTATCACACCACCATGGTGGGACACGATAACCATCTACAAGCTCAACAAACAACCGGGGGAATGGTAGCTCTGAGAATAATACATGGGTCAGCCAACAGAAAGGGGAAATCAGCGCAGCCGTCTTGGTCACTGATTCAAAGAAGGCTTCCTCCCAGACTTTGGACCTCTCTAAAGGGGTAAGCACGACAAAGGTAACACCCCAAGCTGGCAAGCAATAACAGTCATACAATCGGGTACCCCCACTAGCCAGCCCTGATCAGGGTGATTATTTCGCCAGGCATAGGAACAAGGTCTATCCCTTTAAGAAGGAATGGGTCCCTGTGCTGTTCCGGTTATTATTAGAACGAAATATGATCTAACTTCCAAAAGCTAAGTCCCCCGAGCAACCTGGCCTTGACACTCAGGCAAATTATTGAGCCTACCATCGAAGGATCAATCATCCCACAGATGACTGCTAAACGTTGAAATATATTATCAAGGCTCTGATTCAGAAGGGTCAGATAAAGCTTGAAGACTTAAAGAAGGCCTTTAGGGCAGCCGAGGCCTCCCATGCAGTAACCATATAAGAGGAAGACGAAATGCCTGCCATCCTTCAGGAAGGCATAGTCACATTGAAGCAGACTAGGCAACTCTGTCGTCTTGCTAAGGGGGCCAAAGATCGTTGGTGCCCGTACCATCCGATAAGAGGCCATTACCTGTCGGAATGCACAAGCTTCCTTGATATATTCACAAAGAAAATGCGGGAGTGTCAAGAGTTTTACAATCTCCCCATAAGGTCATTCCTTTATCCGGGCAAGAAGGTCTCACAAAGCAGGACCTTCCTATCAATGACTCGAACTCTGCCAAATCCTCGACTTCCCAACCATGGATAGTTTGCCATGGCCGAAGCAGACTGAAGTCCTTAAGGCGAGAAGTAGTTCGCCAAGCTAGAGCTGTTTGCAAGCCTAGCGAGACGAATCAAACATCACCTCAAAAAACCAAAAAGAGACGGTTGCCAATGGTTGCTCGCTTGAGAAACAAGACCGCACAACCCACAGTCAAGCAAGAATTTCTATGGCCCCTTCCTCCACTACCAACTTTACTGGACTTCATCCCTAACATGATCCTTCTTCCTTCTTCATCCTGTCAAGAAGATGTTCCTGTGCCATCTCCAACAAAGCACACGTCGAACGAGGGTGACGATGTTAAAAGCATTCCCCAACTGTCTAAGCAAGGGAAAGACCTAAAAGACCCCCTACACCGGTCCATGCTTGGTGATGACGTAAAAAGCTGCCCAGATAGGTCTGATGAGAGGAACGACCTTAAAAGTCCCCCACCTTCTAACCCTTCTCCTTCTTCTTCCCCTTCTTCTCATTCTCCCCCTTCTACATTCCTTGCAGGTACCACCTTGATATGCCCTAACCTCGAGACTCTCGACTGAGAATTCGAAGGAATCAATATAAGCAAGACACAAAAAAAATGATTGAGAAAGTCCCTAACACAGGCAGCAGGATTCCTAACAGTTGCTGATGCCTTAGCAGCTAAAGCCAAGGCAGAGCCACCTTCTTCAAAGAAGCACAAGAAGTCAAGGCCAAAGAATCCCCAGTGCCCCCCTGAGCCCAACTTCAAGCAGAGGCTGAGAGAATCGAGGGGGCACACCTTTTATTCTCTAGAGGCTTGCATGGTGCAAGTCTATGAAGCGCAAGTCATTGCGGAGCAAGCACTGCACACATCTGCACAAGGACCGTGTGATTCATATGATGACACTTCACTCTCAACCTTTGCTAAACCTCAAAACAAGCTCCTGCAGCCTGATTGGCTTCCCATGATTGAGGTTGACCCTTCTGTCCCTCGATTCAAGATAGATGCAGAAATCATGACATGCTTTGGAACCCTATTGGAAGGAATGATGTCAGGGTCATGGGTCTCTGAGCTTGAGGCTGATGAAGAGACCTCTAAAAATAATGATGAAGAGTAGCAAGAGGCCCCAGAAGAATGGGAATATGGTGGTCAGGCCACAACTGACGAACTTGAAGAAATAAATCTTGGAGATGAAGCAGATCCCAGACCCACTTTCATTTCAGCAAATATGTCTCATGAAGAGAAAGAGGACTTCACTACTTTCTTACGAGCAAATCGTGACGTCTTTGCTTGGCATTATCATGAGATGCCAGACTTAGACCCTCAAGTAGTTGTTCCTCATCTTGGCATCGATCCAACTATCAAACCCATCAAACAAAAATCGAGAAGGTTCAGGCCTGACTTAGTGATGCAGATAGACGCTGAGATGACCAACTCAAACAAGCAACCCTTTTTAGCGAAGTCAAGTACCGGAAATGGCTAGCAAATGTTGTTCTAGTAAAGAAGAAAAATGGTCAAATCAAGGTTTACATTAACTTCCGCAACCTCAATACCACCTGTTCCAAGGATGACTTCCCGCTGCCATTCGTCGAGAATCTCATCGACTCAACAACTCACTGTCAAATCTTTTCCTTCATAGACGGTTACTCTGGGGATAACCAGATAAGGATGGCGCCTGAAGATGAAGAAGCCACTGCATTCTTAACTCCAAAAGGGGTCTTCTATTACACGATGATGCCTTTTAGATTGAAGAATGCTAGTGCCACATACCAGAGTGCAATGATTACCATCTTCAAAGACATGATGCACAAAGAAGTGGAATGCTATGTAGATTGGTGGTAAAATTTGAATAGGCGAGTGCTCACATGAGAGACCTTGAAAAGGTATTCGAGTGTTTGCGTCTTCATCAGCTTAAAATGAACCTGCTAAAATGCGCTTTCGGTGTGCTCTTCGAAAAATTATTGGGGTTCATCATCAGACATTGAGGGCCTGAAGTTGAGTCAGTTAAGATCAAGGCAATCCAAGAAATGCCGACACCGACTACACTTCCAGAACTGCTCTCCCTCCAAGGGCAATTGACATACATTCATGGGTTCATCTCGAACCTCTCAGGTCGCTGTAAACCCTTTACACACTTGTTAAAGAAGGATACCCCGTTCATCTGAGATGAAGCATGTTAGGCAGCCCTTGACGACAATAAGCATTATTTACTCAACCCTCAAGTACTCTCTACACCAGTATTCGGACAACCCCTCATTCTATATGTGATTGCTTTGGACAAGTCACTCGGAGCATTGTTGGCACAAAACAATGAAGAGGGAAAAGAGACTACGTTATATTACCTTAGTCGTAGGCTGCAAGGGGTTGAGAAGAATTATCCCCCTATTGAGAAGATGTGCTTGGCCCTGATCTTCGTAGTACAAAATCTCCGCCATTACTTGCTTGGTCATGAATTAAACTTATATCGAGGGCTGATCCTATAAAATTTCTCATGACATGCCCAAGCTTGTCGAGACACGTTGCTAAGTGGGCATTATTGCTGATGGAGTTCGACATCATGTATGTCCCACAGAAGGCCATCAAGGGGCCGGCCTTTGGCTGACTTTCTCGCAACACATGCCATGCCGGTGAAATCTTCGTTATCAAGCGACCTCCCTGATGAAGAAGTATTTTGTACCGAGCTTGCTCATGCTTGGGAATTGTACTTTGATAGAGCCTTCCAATCAGACAGAGGAGGCTTCGAAGTAGTCTTCTTAACCTCGAAAAGAAAAATATTGCCACTTTCTTTCTCCCTTACTCAAGCCAGTTCTCATAATGAGGGAGAATATCAAGCCCTTATAATTGGGCTAGAGATAGCCTTCAACCTAGATTTGGGGCAACGCAAGATTTATGGTGACTCTATGTTGGTTATCCAGCAACTCAAATGGATCTATGATGTATGGAAAGACACTTACAAGCCTTATCACGATACTGTAAAATCCTATATGGCCCATTTTGAAGATGTATCCTTGAGTCACATCCCCAGGAGGCTAAACTCGCAGGCTAAATTCATTTGCGAAACTCGGTGCTACAACTCAGTTGTCCTCATTGATTAGGTGCCTTGATCTCTCCCTCTAGATCCTTAGAGGATCAAGCGGCACATGCCACAGGTTTTGGGAGAGACTTGGGATGTCTGTGAGATCACTCTCTCGAGAACCTTGTTCGAAAAAGACGGTAGGTGTTACCAACCAGTGAGAGAGGAATTTAAAGATGGGTTCGGGACTTGCTCTGGTTGACTCATGCGGGCGCCCTCTTTGATCACCAAGAAAATCCCCCAGTAATGAAACTAGTTCGGAATTGCCTCCCTTGGCCCATATTCTTCTTATTTTCTACTTTTCCTGCAATAACACACATATATGACAAAGGTTATGGGACAGTTGGGTCAGACCTCACCCTTTTCCTCTTTGATGATCATACACAAGCATGCGTATTCAAAAAGAAGAAAGAAAGACGGGGGGAGAGAAGAATTCAACCAAGCAAGAAGATTAGAGTAGTGACTAGGCTGGTGGATAATTGACATAACGTGCTAGCGAAATGGGCTCAGTACCTGAGACCGACTCAAGTGATTGCTACTAGACGCTATTGTCAATATCGACTAGCTAAGCATGACGGTCGGTCTGTCATGACCAAGCGAAACTGGCGCAATAACATTACTGCTAGACAATAGGACTTCCATGATGTGCTAACCTCAATCCCTCTTGGTCCAATGACAAAGTAGCAGAGGAATGGTTAAAGTGAAGAAGGGAATGGATGGAAGGAGAGAGAAGAACGAAGAGAGGACAAAGATGAAGGAAGAGGAGATGCAGTCGATGCTAGACATTGATGACTATTGTAGGCGATGAGAGAGAAAGGAAGCAGTCGGTGCTAGGCTTCATCGACTGTGTCAGATGAGAAGAGAGGAAGAGAACCAACTGGAGCTAAGTCTCGGCAACTGACATAAGAAGAGAGGGAAAACCAGCCAGCGCTAGGTCTCACTGATTGACAAAAGAGGAAAGAGAACACCAACCGGTGTCGAGTCTCACTGACTGATACCAGAAGAAAGAGAAGACCAATCTGCACTAGGCCTCACCAACCAATAGAAGTAGAGAGAAAAGACCAATCAAAGCTAGATCTCGTTGACAGATAAAAGAAGAGAGAGAAGATCAACAGGCGCTAGGCCTCACCAACTGACAGAAGAGGAAAGAGACGACCAACTGGCATTGAGCCTCGCCGACTGATAGCAGAAGAAAGAGAAGACCAGCTGATGCTAGGCCTTGCCAATTGATAGAAGCAGAGAGAGAAGATCAACTGACACTAGGTCTCGCCAACTAATGGAAGTAGAGAGAGAAGACCAACCGTTGCTAGGCCTCGTCGATTGATAGAAGAGGAAAGAGAAGACCCACCGATGTTAGGTCTCGCTGACTGGTAGAAGAAGAGAGAGAGGGCCAACCAGTGCCAAGTCTCGCCAGTTGACAGAAGGAGAGAAAGAGGGCCAATCGGCGCTAGGTCTCACCAATTAACAGAAGGAGATGGAGAGGACTAACCGGCCCTAGGTCTTGCCAGTTGACAGAAGAAGATAGAGAATACAAACCAACGCTAGGTCTCGACAGATGATAAAAGAGGATAGAGAAGAACAACCGGTGCTAGGTCTCTCCAGTTGACAGAAGAAGATAGAGAGGGTCAGCTGGTGCTAGGTCTCGCTAGTTGACAAAATAGAGAGAGAGAGAGAGAGAGAGAGAGAGAGAGAGAGAGAGAGAGAGAGAGAGAGAGAGAGAGAGAGAGAGAGAGAGAGAGAGAGGGGAAGAGACAGAAGAGAGAGAGAAGAGTGAGAGTGAAGAGGGAGAAAGAGGGAAGAGAAAGGAGAGATAGAAAGAGGTAAGAGAGAGAAGAGAGAAAGAGGGAAGAGAGAGAAGAGAGAGAAAGAGGGAAGAAAGAGAAAAAAGAAAGAAATTTGCTTGCTTAAAGGGTACCTATCCTTTTCTTCTCCCTCCTCTCTGTCACTCTCCAAGACATACTCACAGGCTCAAGCAAGGAATCAAAATTTTATTGATTCTTCCCAGAATCAAATGATGGCCAAGGGGTCCGTTTACAATGAGGAAGTGCTTGTTTATAAAGAATTGTGCCTAAACATGGGTGGATTGATAAAAATTAGACCTAATTACTAAAAATTAAGATTTAATTGAATTAAAAGAAATTCTAAATATGGGCACAAAAGGGCTGTTTTGCCCCTGCCTAACAATGTGTAGAATTCCATAACAATCCTTGCTGCTGCCCGAGATCTTATGTGATCCTGCATGGCGGACCCCAGGGTGTTCTGATGTCCGTTGAATCGAAAGATTATTGTTTTCATGTAGAGCTCAGCATGGCGATCATTTCGATTCCAACTTTGAGCCATGAATCATGTTTTTGAGCCATGATCACGTGACTTGAAATTTGGTTGGATCTTGGAAACTTCTGATTGATAGTGAGGTCATGCCTTAATGTTTTTTTATGATTTCTTCATCATAGTGCACTGAGCATGCAGTCATGATTGTGTGGCAACAAATGGAACACGATTTGGAGCCCGAATGACGATTTCACAACTTTTGAGTTTTGACCAGAATCTAGAATCTGACGGCCAAAATTTCAGTCACTTCGTCGGCTTCATGTGTGAAATCTGATAGTTCATCATGTACGGGATTCGGACCAATGATAGCTCTAGATCTTACGCACACAATGAAATCGGTTTCACGTCTATCCTTTCCTTGAGGGTCGCGATTTGGTCTATCGAGCAAGGCGTGTCACCGCTGAATTTTCTGCAACTTCTTCAAGGATCAGAAACTTCTTTCAAGCTTTTCTCCCTGCTCGGACTTCGCCTCGGGGCGTGCCACATATCGAATTGTTGGTCTTGATGAGACAAATACACTCACCAATTTTGAGAGAGATCTAAATTAGAATGAGTGAGTTTCGGGCCTCGAAATTAATTACCTATGACTGTAAAAACAATCACCTTTAATGGTGTTTTGGTGCGGTGAGGCCACAACGGAATATTGTGCAGCCCCTCCTGTTTCATTGTTTTGCTCATATAATTATTCTAACGTGTCCGATTAAGCTGAAACTTGGCCCATAGGGGTTTTAGATCATTTCAGATCTAATGGCAGTGGTCCCATAATGATTTGAGATATGGAAAATGTAGTTCCAGTTGTAGGGTCTGTTTCAGGGAGTTAGAGGCAATTTTTCCAAAAACTATTCCTTTGTGTTCACTGCCTTAGACATGTTAGAATGCGACGAAACTTGGTAGGTGGTCTTTGAAGTGCTGATAAAGATCTCGATTAGTTCTGGGGAAATTATGAGACTATAAAAAATTTTCACTGTTTTGTAGGCTTTATTGACCTGCTTCCTACTAAGGACCAAGGTGATGAAAAATATGTTCAAACAGCTTTCCCCACCCAAATGTTGTGCTCCAAGAGAAGTGAGAAGGACAATCATTTAGAAAGTTTCCTTCGTCTTTTACGTTTTTGCGTTCCTAGCTATAGGACCACGTGAACACCAAGGAGATTCACGTAATGGTATAACTAGGCTGCTCAGACGTAGGGATGCATTGTTCACGGGTCCGTCTGTGGAGACTTTAGGGGGAGAAGAGACTTTTTTGAAGGATCTTGTCAAGTCCTCACCCTCATACAGACTGTTTTTGATTCTAAATCTGAGGATTTTGTATGGACCTCGTTTGTCAAAATTAGGCCCATTTGGCAATTGAGTGCCATGTCGAAGGGAATTGTTCCCATTTGGTCTGGGTTTGCTTGCAACCTTTGGTATTGAGCCATGTTTCGAGGATAAATGGTGTGTTGAACGGCCTTGTGTCAGCGTCGTCTGCTTTACGAATTAATCGTTCTTTGGCGAGTAAGGTACCTCAGTTTGTCGAGGTGACCAGCTCTGGGTACAACCACCCCTACCCACTGCTCTGCAGCTAGGAAAATCACCTCGATTGCCGGTCCAAAGTTTGACTTACCTATTATTCCTTAACGAGTAGGGTACCTCAGTTTGTCGAGGTGACCAGCTCTAGGTACAATCACCCCTACGCACTGTTGTGCATCTAGGACAATCACCCTGATTGCCGGTCCAAGGCTATAGCTGACTTAACTTCCTTGGGGCGTCTTCAACATGTTTGAAAGTATATTGATGACCTTGTGAGAATGATGCTCTTTGTCATGAGACTTGTCTTGCTTTCTTGGTGAATCTTCTGCCTTTCGAGTCCTTCTTAGTAAATGAACTCATGCTGTTGGAATCTTTTCCTTGAAGCTCATATATTTGGACCTTTGATTTTATGCCATAAGGGATTTTCTTCCTTTGAGTGAGGGTTCAAGCTACCTGTTGAGATGAGTGTTGCATCAACCAGTTTCTTGGTCCAAGTGTCCTTTGGGGATTTTTTCTTGAACTTAGGAAGCAACACCATGGAGACGGTTTTCACCAACTTATTTTTCTATTTGGGGCTCTTTTACCCATGACCTTTCGACCATGTCCACCCTTTCTGTCCATTTTTACTCACGATGCCCTTTCGGGTTTTCACTGTGCCCAGTTTTTATTCACGAAACTCTTTTACTCATGGTTTCGTGACCATGTCTGTCTGTCATTTTACTCATAGTGTTCCCTTGTTCAGTTATACACCATGCCCATTATTCCCTTATTTTTTTTTGTGAGGGCATGTTCAAAGTTATGCCTCTGGGTCCTGTGTGAAACAGTTTAACGTCATGCGGCCTGAATGTGCACTATGGTTTAAGCTCGTACAACTAGACTGTAATGGTGATGGATGGCAGTCTATGAAGGCGATGGAGTGAGTATGGTGGTGGTTGGATGACTTGGGGAAATGCCTCGAGGCTACCTACGAGAGATAGACGATGTATGAAATGTTAGTGGTCGATGGTGACCCACTAACTTACAACGAGTATGGATGGCGAGATGGTTCACCATTTTGTGAGCATGGGTGAGACTCATTGGGGAATGATGTAGGATGATGAAAGGAATGAACTCACTGGGGAGGTAATAAAGGTAGTGCACGCACACTAACAGGTAGTTTAGAGAAGGTGTGCGTGAAAGTGCATGAAAAAGGCATGTGCACGTATGTGGGGGTGAGTTTATGGTTATGCCTCAGGGACCTGCGTGAAGTAGTTTATTATCATGCCAGTAGGACATGTACTATGGTTTAAGGTCATACAGTTAGACCATGGTTATATAGTTTAAAATCATACATCTAGGATCATACGGTTTAAGGTCGTGCAACTAGACCTTCACTATTCATATAGTTCGGACCATGTTGCGGAGCCTTTTATCGTCATGCAGCTAGGATGTGTACTATGGTTTAAGGTCATATAGCTGGACCGTGGTTATGCAATTTAAGGTCATGCCATATGGGCTGAGGCTAAACAGTTTAGGGTCATGCAATATGGACGGAGGCTGAGTAGTTTAGGGTCATGCAGTGTGAATCGAGGTTGAGCAGTTGAGGGTCATGAAGTATGGATCGAGGTTGAACAGTTTAGGGATGCAGTATGGATCGAGGCTGAACAGTTTAGAGTCGTGCATTATAGACTGAGGCTGAGCAGTTTAGGGTCATGCAATATGGACCGTAGCTACAGTTTAAGGTCATATAGTTTGGACCAAGGAGTTTAAGGTCATGCATTTAGACCAAAGCTACAATTTAAGGTCATATTGTTTGGACCATGGAGTTTAGGGTCAAGCATCTAGACCATAGCTACAATTTAAGGTCATATAGTTTGGATCATGGAGTTTAGGGTCAAGCATCTAGACCATAGCTACAATTTAAGGTCATATAGTTTGGACCATGGAGTTTAGGGTCATGCATCTAGACCATTGTGTAGGTCACCATGTAGGTGGAGCTTCATAGGGAATAGGTTTGTGGATGGTAATTCGACTCCCTAGGGATAAAATGGTTAAGACTATTCATAAACTGAGGGCTCAAATGGAAGTGGTGGCCTGATGAAGGATGACCAGCAGAAGTGGACCTCGTTGTGGTTTTAAAGGGGGTAAGCATACTCTCTGAGTGAAAGATGAGATTCTATAACAGGTAACCCGACTCCCTGGAGGTAAGGTAGCGTAGTGTGAAGCTGACCCACTGAGCATTGGGAAGGTAAGAATGACCCCAACTTCACTGGGGATGATGGGCTACAGTATGGGTGTGACTCCTAGTGGGGGAGGAGGGACATCTCTGACTCCATTGGGGAAGTCACAACTTAGGTGCAATGGCCGGGGTGCAAGTCAACTAGGGATGACATATTCTGGCTTGGGTACAACTCCACTAAGGATTGTGGTCATACACTGCTTGAACTATGGTCGGCGCCATTGTAGCGTTGATGGTTTATTGCGAATATTCAACCAGCGCTGAGTACTCACAACACAATCGGTGCTGTTCGGCTAACATTGTGAATGACCCATGGTATTGTTTGAAGACAACCAGCATTGGGGTCGTTTTGGAGACATACCCAGCACTAAGTCAACCGGAGCTGAGGATGGATCGAAATTCACCCGACGCTGCGTCAACCGGCGCTGGGGTTGTTTGGTAATTCCCTAGGCGCTGCGTCAACCGGCACTGGGGATGGATCGAAGAGAGTTACCTCGGGCGTTGTGCTGAAGCCTGACCTGACTCATTGTCGCTTGGCTTCCCTTGGATGCAACTGGTATTCCGAGTTTGTGAAGGGCATTTGAGGGCAGCGTAGTCTACATAAGGGGGTAAAATTCAGTTTTCCTTTATTTTATCACCAAGGGTAAAAACTTAAACACAAGTTTTCCTTAACCATGAGGAAAGAGCACTCAGTTGAAGTTTACAGCGAACAGTGAGATTTTAATCGCAGTCTCTACAAGCAAGGTTCTTCGACAGGAAACAGGGTTTTGCAGAGAATACCTTCTGCGTGCAGACTTTTTCGTGAATTTGGTGAAGTTGCAGAGAGAGTAACAACGAAAGAAGATTCCTCAGGGAAGTTTTCCACGAAAGGGAAGGAATTTGGACTGCAGTTTTCCTTTATGGTAGGGAGTTTTCGGGTTTTCCTGGTGGTTGTGAAATTTTTTCGAAACCACTCGTGGTGTTGCAGAAGTTTCTGAGCACTTTCAAGAGTTTTACCACGGTTATCTCCACTTTTCGACACTGTTAGTGGTGTCACAGAGGTTTCTCAACAAGGTTTTAATGAAGTCCACGCCAAAACGAAAAGCAGGAAAGTTTTCCAATGAGTTTTCGGCCATGTGGGAGCAATTCCAGCGGAAGGCGAACGGTCACAGGAGGCCGGCCGTACGGCTGCAAGAGGTGAAACTTTGTGGGGAAGGTGCATAGTTGCTGAAGACAAACAGTCATCCTTAGAAGGCGTACAGTTGCTGGAGGTGAACTGTCGCGAGGAAGGCATATGGTTGCTGGAGGTGAATCGTTGTCCTTGAAAATCGTGTGACCATCAAGGAGGTAGGAAAGCTTAAGTTTAGAAAAATGAGGAGTCTCGGGAGGTGAACAATCACGACAGAGCCGACACTAATAGAGGTGAAACTGACGCTGAGGCAACCGGTGTTGATGGTTTGGAGTGCCGACACAGCCAGCGCTGAACCTCAAGAAAGGTAACCGACACTAAGGACTAGGAGCCCAACCAGCACTGGCTTCCGTTAGCGCTTGTCAACACATGTGGCTTACCTCGATGCGAAGAAAGATGCTCACGTATGGTGGTAAGGCGAGTGTGGGGTTGGCGACACTCGGCAATGAGCTACATACGGAAAAGTTCATGGGCTGGAAAAATGTGGCGAAGGATAGGGCATGGCTTGTTCTGTGGAAGGGAATCCACTGTGAAGAGGGATCCTACGTCGTATGTTTGATATACTCGTCAGATGAGGTATCTGGCTTGTATGTTTGACATACACGTCTGATGGACTGAGGCTATCTTCTTGGAGTGACTTTGCTTTGCCTTCTGGCCTGTGACCATCTTCTTACTCATCAGATGAATTAAAGCTAACTCTCCAAGTGGTTTCACTTCTTCTTCATGAGGAGGTCCTTCCTTTCGTGGGTTTGCTTCTTCCTCATGGGACAGTCATTTGTTTTGGCCTGTAACCATACTTTTAGTCTCAGATGCAAGAGCAAAAGCACAAGTTTTGGTTTGTAACCGTCCTCTTATCTTTAAATGCAAGAGACTTGTAACCTCCCTAGCAATGGGTTCTTGTAACTTGTAACTCATTTTTGCTACAATAAACAAAAAAATAGTTAGCATTTTGTTTGGACTATCTTGCTTGTTTTCACGTTAGGTCCCTCTCTTTTGAATACACATCATGGATAATACTTCTTTAAGTATGGCCCTTTGATAAGGGACATTGTCTCTTCTCCATCAAGATGTGCCAATATCTAGGCTCTATTGGGCGAGACCTTTTGACTGTAAAGGGACCTTCCCACTTAGGCTCAAACTTCCCTTTGCACCGGCCATGCATGATAATAGGCCTCTTGATAGCTAAGACTAGATCACCATGGGTGAATCAGCGGATCTTGACAGACTTGTCAAAAGCGCTCTACATTCTCCCTTGGTTGAGTTCAAGGTTCTGCTGAGCCTTTAGCCTCTTTCCATGCAGTGCATCCAATTCTAGATAACAGAGCTTGACTCTCTTATCTTCGACTATTCCTTGGTGAATAACGACTCGCAATGAAGGGATTTATATTTCGAGAAGTAAAACTGCTTCACCCCCATAGACCAGAGAATAAAGAGTGGAATCGGTAACATTTCGTGTACTATAATGATAAGCCCACAGTGCTTCGGGAAGCTTCTCATGCCAGTTCTTCCCTGTTTTTGAGACTGACTTTCTTAAGACATTGCACAAAGTCTTATTGAAAGCCTCAACTAATCCATTCTCCCGAGGGTGGTACATAGCCGAGTACCTCCATTCGAAATCGAATTGGTTAACGAAGCGATCAATGTGATGACCCCTAAATTGAGGGTCGTTGTCAGATATGATCCAGTCAAGCACTTCGAAGTGATATATGATGAACGAAGTAGGCTACCACTATCCCAGGAACCTGCTTAAGGGGGATTGCTTCAGCCCACTTAGAGAAGTAATCTGTTGCAGCTAGGAAAAAACATGGCCCATTACGGAAGGAGGCTGAATAGTCCATTCCCCATTAAGAGAAGGGCCAAGATGCAACCGTAGGGTGTAAGGGCTCTGGAGGCAGCTGGAATGTATTTAGCATACTTGGAACTTTTTAGCATAACATAAGAAATCGGCTATCATGGAAGGCCAATAGTATCCCAACCTGCGTATTCATTCAAAGAGCTTGGGACCTGACTGGTGTAGTCCATAGATGCTCGAGCGGACTTCTTCTCACACCTTACTTGCTCCTTGGATATCAAGGCATCTAACAAGAATGTCGTCAAACGACCGTCTGAAGAGAGCATCCCCTTCGAGGAGGGTATACATGGTAGACATTCGACATATGCTATTACGTTCGGCACGATCTTCCGTGAGCCTGCCATGTTTTAGGAAACTGGTGATAGGCTCTCTCCAATCTTCGACCCACATTGGGCCAAAGAATTATGGTCCCTAATTTTGACCCTTAGCTCCTTGACTATGTGCCACTTCGTGTTCGGTTTTGATTACTTCTTTGGGCAATAGAAGTGCTCCAAATGGATAAGGGGGACACTCAGGGAAGATATTTCTCTCATCGGGTAGGTCTCTTGATAAAGGAGATGTTATTGGTACGAGGTGGGCTATAAGAAAATCAGCCAGGGCCTGACCCTTGATAGCCTTCTCTAGGACATACATGATATCGAACTCCATCAATAAAAATGCCCACTTAAAAAGGCATCCTGACAAGCATGGGCGTGTCATGAGAAACTTTACAGAGTTAGCTTTTGATAGAAGTTTTACTTCATGACCGAGCAAGTAATGGTAGAGCTTCTGTACTATGAAGATCAGGGCTAGACACATCTTTTCTATTGGGGGATAGTTCTTCTTGGCCCCCTGCATCTTGCGGTTGAGGTAGTATAATGCAGTCTCTCTTCATTGTTTTGTGCCAGCAATGCTCCAAGTGACTCATCTAAAGCAGTTACGTATAGAATGAGGGGCTTTTCCAATACTGGTGTAGAGAGTACTAGAGGGTTGAGTAAATAATGTTTGATGTCATCAAGGACCACCTGACATGCTTGATCCCAGATGAATGGTGTATCTTTCTTTAGCAGATGTGTAAATACAACTACTTGAGAGGTTCGAGATGAACTTGTGAATGTTTCCTAGTTGCCCTTGGTGGGAGCACAGTTCTCGAAGTAAAGTCGGTGATGACATTTCTTGGATTGCCTTGATCTTGACTAGCTCAACTTCAAGCCCTCGATGTGTGATGATGAACCCCTAGAATTTTTCCAAACGCAGGCCAAAAGTGCATTTCAGTCGGTTCATTTATAGCTGATGGAGACCCAAGCGTTTGAACACCTTTTCAAGATCTCTCATATGAGCATCCTTCTCTTTGGATTTTACCACCAAGTCATCCACATAACACTCCACCTCTTTGTGCATCATGTCTCAGAAAATGGTCGTCATTGCTCTCTGGTATGTGGCGTCAGCATTCTTTAATCCAAAAGGCATCATTGTGTAAAAAAAGAACCCTTTCAGAGTTAAGAATGCTGTGGCTTCTTCATTCTCAGGCGCCATCGTTATCTGATTATTCCCGGAGTATTCATCCCTAACGAAAAATATTTGACAATGGTGAACGGTGACTTGAGGGTCTAAACCGGGCATCTCATGGTAATGCCAAGCAAAGACATCCAGGTTCATTTTCAAGAAGGCAATGAACTCCTCTTTCTCATCTAGAGGCATTCTTGCTGAAATGATGGTAGGTCTAGGGTCCGCTTCATCTCCAAGATTTATTTCTTTGAGTTCATTAGCTGTGGCCTTACCACCTTTTTCCAATTCTTTTGGAGCCTCTTGACACTCTTCATCGTTGTTTTGAGAGATTTTTCGATCGATCTCAAGTGCAAAGACCCATGATCCTGACATCTCTGCCTCCAATAGGGGCCCAGAGTGGATTATAATTTTTACACCTTCCCTAGATTGAGGAATGGAAGGGTCCTCCACAATAGAGCTTGTTTCTCGGAGTGCAGGTGTTCGACTTGGAGATTACAGGGAATTTGAGATTCAATCATTGTAGTGCAAGAAGTGTGCCAATGCGAATCACATGGTCTTTAAGCAGCTGTCTACAGTTTTTCGTCCGCACTGGCTGGTGCTTTATAGACTTGTATCATGTGGCAATTTTCTGGAGAATAAAAGCTTTTCCCCCACGACTCTCTTAATCTCTGGTCAAAGTCAAGCTCAGGGGGCCACTAGGGCTACTTTGGCTTCGACTTTTTGTGCTTCTTTAATGAAGGTGGTTCTGCCTTCGCTTTAACTGCCAGGGCATCGACAACTGTTAAGAATCCTGCGGTCTATGCCAGGGTCTTTCCCAATCGCTTCCATTGCTTCTTAGTTATGTTCCATCCCTCAAGTTCTCTATTGAGAGCATCCAAGTCCGGACATGTCGAGGTTGTACCTACAGGAGACATAGACAAGGAAGAATGAGAAGCAAGAGAAGAAGGAGGAGTAGGTTTAGAAGGTGGGGGACTTTTAAGGTCGTTCCCCTCATCAAACCGATTTGGGCAGCTTTTTACATCATCGCCAGAGTTGGACGGGTGCAGGGGTTCTTTTAGGTCTTTCCCTTGCTTAGACTGTTGGGGAGTGCTTTTAACATCATCACCCTCATTGTACATATGTGGAACGGAGGTGTCTTCTTGACAAAATGAAGAAGAAAAAAGGATTGTGTCGGGGATGAAGTCCAATAAAGTTGGCAATGGAGGAAGGGGCATGAGAAATTCCTCCTCAACTGTGGGTTGAGTGCTCTTGTTTCTTCGGCGAGCAACCCTTGATGCCCGTCTCTTTCTGGATTTCTGAAGTGATGTCTGAATCGTCTCGCTGGGGTGGCAAACGACTCTAGCTTGGTGAACCGCTTCTCTTCTTAGGGACTTGAGTCTGCTTCGGTCATGGTAGATCATCCATGGCTAGGAAGTGAGGGGTCTGTAGAGTCTGGGTCATTGATCGGAAGTCCTGCCCTGTGAGATCTTCTTGCCCCGAAGGGGGAGTCATTTGGGAATCACTCTGTGAATATATCAAGGAAAGTTGTGCATTCTGACAAATAATGACCTCTTATCTGATGGAATGGGCATCAACGATCTTCAATCCCCTTAGCAAGGCGGTAGGGTTGCCTTGCTTACTATAGTGTGATTATGCCTTCCTGAAGCATTATAATGAAGTGGGGGTAGACGATACCCGGCATTTTGTCCTCCTCTTGAATGAATACGGCATGGGAGGCCTCAGTTACCCCGAAGGCCTTCTTTAAATCTTCAAGCTTTATTTAACCTTTCAGAATCAGTGCCTCAATGATATCCTTCAGCGTGTAGCAGTCATCTGTGGGATGATTGATCCTCCGATGGTAGGCACAATAATTTGCCTGAGTGTCAAGGCCAGATTTCTCAAGGAATCTAGCTTCTGAATGCTAGATCATATTCTGCTTCAATAATAACTGGAACAGCGCAGGGGCCCATTCCTTCTCGAAAGGATAGACTTTATTCCTATGCTTGGTGAAATAATCACTCCGATCAACGTTGGCTGGTGGAGGTACTCGATTATACGACTGTTGCTGCTTTCCAGCTTGACGTGTTACCTTCGCTGTGCTTACCTCTTTATAGAGGTCCAAAGTTTGAGTAGATGCCTTTTTGTATCGATGACCATAACGGCTGCACTAATTAATCCTTTCTGTTGGCTGCCCCGTGTGTTATTCTGAGAGCCACCATTGCCTCGATTGTTCACTGAAGTTGTAGATGGTTGTCGTGCCCCACCATGATGGTGTGACAAACTTTCTATGCGAACTGATATAGAGATCAACTCTGACATGGAGGTTGAATTAGAGGCCTTGACATGTAGAGCGATTTTAGGTCGCATGTTTCGCATGCAAGTTTGGATTGCTTCCTTCTCGGGCATAGGATTAGGATGGCGGGAAGCCAAGTGTCTCCATCTTGATATGAACTGTTCTTTGAGCTCATAAGGGTCTTGGGTCAAGGTGAGAAGCTCGATGGTTTGAACTTCTCTCTTGACCTCATAGAAGCATTGATAGAACCGTTTCTTCATCTCCTCCCATGTATGTATCGAGTTTGGAGGAAGTCTGGCATACCATTGTCCCTCCTCACACCAATCAAGGTAAAGACCTAAGACTTAGACAAGGGGTCTTTTCTCAGAAGGATGGTTCGGAATGAAGTTGAAGGACCTTATTCCCTAGGGACACTCTCGAATAAGGGGATAAGAAATTTCCCGATCCGAATAAATGGGTAACAGAACCCATCAGCCATAAGTGAATGTGAAAATAGATTGAAAACCGATAAAGAAGAAACTAACCAAACAAGAACGATCTGACTAAGGGGTAGTAAGTCCCCAGTGGAGTCGCCAAACTCGTGAGATGCCTAGATCTCGCCTTCTGAATCCTTGAAGGATTGGGCAGAATGCGTCTCGAGTTTCGAGAGAGACCCGGGACATTTGTGAGATCGCTCTCTCGAGAACCTCGTTCGAAACGGGGGCAGGTGTTACCAACTGATGAGAGAGGAATTTAAAGGTGGGTTCGGGATATACTCGACTTGACTAGCGTGGGCGCCCTCTTTGATAACGAGGAAAGCCCACTAGTAATGAAACTAGTTCGGAATCACCTCTCTTGGCTCATATGCTTGTTTTATTCTTCTTTTTCTGCAATCACACACCTATATGGCAAAGGTTATGGGACAGGTGGGTCAGACCTCATCCTTTTCTTCTTTGATGATCATACGTAAGCATGCGTATTAAAAAAACAGAAAGAAAGACAGGGGGAGAGAAGAATTCAACCAAGCAAGAAGATCAAAGCAATGACTAGGCTGGTGGATAATTGGTGTAACGTGGTGGCAAAACGGGCTTGGTAACTAAGACTAGCTCATGGGATTGCTACTATATGATATTGCCAATATCGACTAGCTAAGCATGATGGTCGGCCTGTTGTGGCAGTAAAGCGGGCCAATCGAACCTGGTGCAACAATATTATGGCTAGACGACATGACTGCCATGAAATGAAAACCTTAATCCCTCTTGGTCGAATGAAAGAGTAGCAGAAGAATGGTTAAAGAGAAAAAGGGAATGGATGGAATGAGAGAGAAGAAGGAAGAGAGGAGGGAGAAGAAGGAAGAGGAGATGCAGGCAGCGCTTGACATTGCCGACTGTTTCAGGAGATGGGAGAGAAGGGAAGCAGTCGATGAAGTCTGTCAGATGAGAAGAGAGGAAGAGAACTAACTGGTGCTAAGTCTCTCCAATTGACAGAACAAGAGAGGGAAAACCAGTCGGCGCTAGGTCTTGTCGACTGACAGAAGAGGAAAGAGAACACCAACCAGCGCTGAGTCTTACCGACTGATAGCAGAAGAAAGAGAACACCAACCGGTGCTAGGCCTCACCAACTAATAGAAGTAGAGAGAGAATACCAACCGACGCTAGTTCTCACCGTCTAATAGAAGTAGAGAGAAAAGACCAACCGGTGCTAGGCCTCGACGACTGACAGAAGAGGAAAGAGAAGACCAATTGATGCCGAGTCTCACCGATTGATAGCCGAAGAAAGAGAAGACCAACTAGTGGTAGGCCTCGTCGACTGATAGAAGCAAAGAGAGAAGACCATCCGGTGCTAGGTCTCGCGAACTGATAGAAATAGAGAGAGAAAACCAACCAGCGTTAGGCCTCGTCGGCTGACATAAGATGAAAGAGAAGACCAACCGGTGCTAGGTCTCACCAACTGGTTGAAGAAGAGAGAGAGGGCCAACCCGCTTTAGGTCTCGTTAGTTGACAAAAGGAGAAAGAGAGGGCCAATTGGCAATAAGTTTGGCCAGTTGACAGAAGGAGATAGAGAGGACCAATTGACGCTAGGTCTTGCCAGTTGACAGAAGAAGATTGAGAAGACCAACCGGTGCTAGATCTCACTAGTTGATAGAAGAATATAGAGAAGACCAACCAGCGCTAGGTCTCGCCAGTTGATAGTATAGCTTATGGGTTCTAGAACCCATTTATCCGGATCGGGGATTTTCTTGTCTTCACATTCGAGAGTGTCCCTATGGAACAAATTCCTTTGACTTCGTTCCCAACCATCCTCTTGAGTAAAGACACCTTGTCTAGCTCCCACGTCTTAACCTGTACCAGTGTGAGGTGGGACATAAAGGTCCCTCAGTCCCCATCTTCTTGCTCTAGTGGAAATTCTACCAAGGCACCCTGAATCGGTAGCACCTCTGTTGCCCCACACAGCATGCACCCAGTCACCGGTAAGTCACTTGCTCGTTGTAATCCTGAGGTATGTCGGAAGGCTACTTAGTCCCTTTTTGCAAAAGGCAAACAAGCTGCCACTGCTTCTGTGGGTCACCATAAGTCTACCCCCGACATTTCTTCACCATTGGTCTATATCCTTAGAGGCTCAACAGATCAAGGCGGAAACCCCACGGTCTCCACCCCTCACACACACCATAAGGACAACCCTTCTGTTACCTCGAGTCCGTGTCCAAGATTGAATCTTTCAAGGTCAGATCCTGTGCACACTACTCTTTTGAATCCCCCAACTCGGGGCAATGCCATTGTTGCGCCAACTCGAGTACACAGGAGATGACCCCCTCATCCTTCTACTCTGCACACACAAGCGCACCTTATAAGGGGCAGGCCTACACTTGTTCTCTTACAGACACCTACTTGTATTTCTTGGCCTCCTAAGGCCAGACCACTTGCATGAACCTGAGTTGACCCCCAGGTCTCTCGTAATCCTTCTTCAAGGGGTGCACATGCGTCGCAATCACAGACATCCTCTCACCCTAGACTCGAGCCTTCTCATGACTCAATTTTTCTCCGGTCACTCCTCCTTCATTGAGTAAGCACCTTCAGCCTTGGCACTCGAAAGTTTTTCCCAAGAGTATCATCCTTAACCAGCCCCATCACTTTGGTCGTGTCTCTGGAGCTCATAAGAGACCTTCTCTGGAGCTCATAAGAGACCTTGGGGCATTGACCTGATGGAAGATCGAGTCCTTCATCCTCCCTGGCCCAAGATGACTCCAGTTCCTAGTCCTCATCCATTGTTGCACCTGATGGAGACAGCCCTCTCCTATGCAAGAAGAGCTCACCAGCCGTGACCTAGATCGCAGTTGTGGCGTGAGGTCCATCAAAACCTCAAGGCTAAATGCGATAGAGGTCTACAAATTTTGACTAGGGAGGTGACCAAGTTAGTCAAAACAACCAATTCTGATGACCCTCTTCACTTGAACCCTTTACCCCCTTAGATGATGAAGCCTAAAGAAGAGCTCCATGAGTCTTGTGTTTTGGTTACTGTCGTAGAAGAAGACCTAGCCCATCAATAGCCACGATCCCAAGACCATCGAGAATCGGTCCAAACGTGGTCAGCATACAAGAGTGGAGTTTAGTCTGGGCATGCTGGCCCCCTGTTAACTGACCTACCACGTACGACTTGACAAGTTTACAAACCCTAAGTTGCCACTAACGTTGACTTCCATAGAGAAACGATCAGCGTAGTGGTTGTATGAGAGCCATTGATGCACAAGAAGACACATGAACAAGTTTGAGGATACGGTGTGCGTGATGATGGAAAAGATCGATCGTATCGAAGCCGCAAGCCAGTCGGCTAACCATGTGGTCAATTCCCATCACTATGATGGTGCACCTCCATGGCAACCCCTCCTTCTACCTCACAAGACAATTTTGTCCCTCATCTCATCTCTCAGACAGACATTGATGCTATGGTCACCCATAACCTAAAGTACAGACAAGTCCCAAGGATACAGGGTGTGGTGCCTTATCAAAGGTCATACCCCTCGTATATTGATCAAGTCTTGTTTCCCTCAGATTATAAGAAAGGGAAGTTTCCTTTATTCAATGAAACCATGTCCTCGAACCAGCATATTGCCCACTTCCAGCCAGCATGTCTAGAGACAGCGGCTGACAGGACACTTCTTCTCCAAGAGTTCGTTGAGACCTTCGATGGCCTAGCATTTCAGTGGTATGCCAAACTTTCTCCAAACTCAGTACATACTGTTCTATTAATGCTTTTACGAGGTTGAGAGAGAGGTTCAAACCATTGAACTTCTCACCCTGATTGAAGACGCAGATGAGCCCGTGGATCCATTCATATCAAGATGGAGAAAATTGGCTTCGCTCCATCCTAATCATATGCTTAAGAAGGAAGCGTTCCAAACTTGCATGCGGAGCATGCGACCCTAGATCGCTCTACATGTCGAGGCCTTTAAGCCGACCTCCGTGTCAAAGTTGATCTCTAAATCAGTTTGCATAGAAAGTTTATCACACAATCATGGTGGGACACGGCAACCATCTAGAAGCTTAGTAAACAATCGAGGCAACGGTATCTCTCGAAATAACACACTGGGCAGCCAACAGAAAGGGGTAATCAATGCAGCCTTCATGGTCATTGATTCAAAGAAGACTCCCTCCCAGACTTTGGACCTCTCTAAAGGGGTAAGCACAACGAAGGTAACACCCCAGGTTGGCAAGAAACATTAGTCGTACAATCGAGTACCTCCACCAGGCAACCCTGATCAAGGTGATTATTTCACTAGGCATAGGAACAAGGTTTATCCCTTCAAGAAGGAATGGATCCCTACCCTGTTCCGGTTATTATTGGAACAGAATATGACCCAGCTTCTAGAAGCCAAGTCCCCCGAGCAACCTAGCCTTGACACTCGGAGGATCAATCATCCTATAGATTACTTCTACACGCTGAAAGATATTATCAAGGCCCTGATTTAGAAGGGTCAGATAAAGCGAGAAGACTTAAAGAAGGCCTTTAGGGTAGCCGGGGCCTCCCATGCAGTAACCATTCATGAGAAAGATGAACTGCCTGCCATCCTTTACGCCTTATTCATTATAATGCTTCAAAAAGGCACAATCACACTGAAGCAGGCAAGGAAACTTTATCGCCTTGCTATGGGGACTGAAGATTGTTGGTGCCCGTACCATCAAATAAGAGGCCATTATCTATCGAAATGCACAAGCTTCCTTGATATATTCGCAAATAAAATGCGGGAGTATCAGAAGTTTTACAATCTCCCCGTAAATGATCTCCAAGTCATTCCTCTATTGGGGCAAGAAGATCTCACAAAGCAAGACCTTCCTATAAATGACTCGGACTCCGTCGAATCCTCGACTATCTAGCCATGGATAGTCTACCATGGCTAAAGCAGACTCAAGTCCTTAAGGCGAGAAGCAGTTCGACAAGCTAGAGCTGTTCGCAAGCCCAGTGAGACGAATCAAACAGCACCTCAGAAAACCTTAGAAAACGACCACCAAGGGGTACTCGCCAAAGAAACAAGACCGCTCAACCCACAGTCGAGCAGGAATTTCTCAGGCCCCTTCCTCCACTGCCAACTTCACTGGACTTCATCCCTGACACGATCCTTCGGCCTTCTTCATCCTGTCAAGACGATGTTCCTGTGCCATCTCCCACTCAGCACATGTCCAATGAGGGTGACGACATTAAAAATACCTCCCCAACAGTCTAAGTTAGGGAAAGATCTAAAAGACCCTTGCACCCATCGTACCCTGGTGATGATGTAAAAAGCTGCCCAAATAGTTTTGATGAGGGGAATGACCTTAAATGTCCCCCACCTTCTCACCCTTCTTCTTCTTCTTCTCTTTCTTCTCATTCTCCCTCTTTTACGTTCCTTTTAGGTACAATCTTGATATGCCCAAACTTCGAGGCTCTCCACCGAGAATTCGAAGAAATCAATATAAGCAAGATGCAGCGAAAACAACTGAGAAAGATCTGGCACAAGCAGTAGGATTCCTAACAGTTGTTGATGCCTTGACAATTAAAGCTAAGGCAGAGTCACCTTCTTCAAAGAAGCAGAGGCTAAGAGAATCGAGGGGGCAAAGCTTTTACTCTCAAGAGGCTTGACATATGTTGCAAGTCCATGAAGCACAAGTCATTGCGAAGCAAGCACTGCACACATCTGCACAAGGACCGCATGATTCATACAAGGACACTTCACGCTCAACCTTTACTGAACCCCAAAACAAGCTCCTGCAGCCTGATTGTCTTCCCATGTTTAAGGTTGACCCTTTTGTCCCTCGATTCGAGAAAGGCACAGAAATCATGACATACTCTGGAACCCTATTGGAAGCAGAGATTGCAAGGTCATGGGTCTTTGCGCTTGGGGTTGATGAAAAGTCCTCTGAAAATAATGATGAAGAGTTGCAAGAGGCCCCAGAAGAATGGGAAGAAGGTGGTCAGGCCACAGCTGATGAACTCGAAGAAATAAATATTGGAGATGAAGCAGATCCCATACCCACTTTCATTTCAATGAATATGTCTCCAGAAGAGAAAGAGGACTTCACTACATTCTTACGAGCAAACCATGACGTTTTTGCTTGGCATTGTCATGAGTTGCCCTACTTAGACCCTTAAGTAGTCATTCACCATATTGGCATCAATCCAACTATCAAACCCATCAAATAGAAATAGAGAAGGTTCAAGCCCGACCTCGAGATGCAGATAGACGTCGAGGTAACCAAACTCAAACAAGCAATCTTTATTTGTGAAGTCAATACCCAAAATGGCTAGCAAATTTTGTTTCAAGAAAAAAGAAAAATGGTCAAATCAAGGTTTGCATTGACTTCCGTGACCTCAATACCGCCTGTCCTAAGGATGACTTCCCGTTGCCATTCATCGAGATGCTCATCAACTCAACGACTCACTGTCAAATCTTTTCCTTCATGGACGGTTACTTCGGGTATAACCAGATAAGGATGGCGCTTGAAGATGAAGAAGCCACTGCGTTCTTAACCCCGAAAGGGGTCTTTTGTTACACGATGATGCCTTTTGGATTAAATAACACTGGTGCCACATACCAGAGAGCAATGATGACCATCTTCAAAGACATGATGTACAAAGAAGTGGAATGTTATGTAGACAATTTGGTGGTAAAATCTAAAGAGGTGGATGCTTACATGAGAGACCTTGAAAAGGTATTCGAGTGTTTGCGTCTTCATCAACTTAAAATGAACCTACTAAAATGCACTTTCGGTGTGCACGCCAAAAAATTCTTGGGGTTCATTGTCAGATGTTGAGGGCATGAAGTTGAGCCAGTCAAGTTCAAGGCAATCTAGAAAATGCAGTCACCAACTACACTTCGAGAACTGTGCTCCCTCTAAGGGAAACTGACATACATTCTTAGGTTCATCTCGAACCTCTCAGGTTGCTGTAAAACCTTTACACACCTGCTAAAGAATGATGCCCCGTTTATCTGGGATGATGCATGTCAGGCAGCCCTTGATGACATCAAACATTATCTACACCCTCTAGTACTCTCTAGACCAGTATTGGGAAAACCCCTCATTCTATATGTGACTGCTTTAGATGAGTCACTTGGAGCATTGTTGGCACAATACAATGAAGAGGGAAACGAGACTGTGTTATATTACCTCAGCAGCAGGATGAAAGAGGCCATGAAGAATTATCCCCCTATTAAGAAGCTGTGCTTGACCCTGATCTTAGCAGTACAAAAACTCCGCCATTACTTGCTTGGTCATGAAGTTAAACTTATATCGAGAGCTGATTGTATAAAATTTCTCATGACACGCCCATGCTTGTCGGGATGCCTTGCTAAGTGTGCATTATTGCTGATGGAGTTTGACATCACGTATGTCCCACAAAAGGCCATCAAGGGCCAGGCCTTGACTGACTTTCTCAGAGCACACCCCATGCTGGCGGAATCTCTATTATCAAGCGACATCCTCAATGAAGATGTATTCTATACCGAGCTTGCACATGCTTGAGAATTGTACTTTGACGGAGCCTTCCAATCAGACCAAGGAGGAGACAAAGTAGTCTTCTTAACCTCGAAAGGAGGAATATTACCACTTTCTTTCTCCCTCACCCAAGCCGATTCTCATAACGAGGCAGAATATCAGGCCCTTATAATTGGGCTAGAGATAGCCTTTGACCTAGATTGGGGGCAGCTCAAGATCTATGGTGAATCCGAGTTGGTTATCCGGCAACTCAAAGGGATCTATGATGTAAGGAAAGACACACTCAAGCCTTATCATGATACTACAAAATCTTATATGGCCCAATTTGAAGACGTATCCTTGAGTCACATCCCCAGGAGGCTAAACTCGCAGGCTGATTCACTTGCGAAACTCGGCGCTACAATTCAGTTGTCTTCATCAGGACCCACGCTTGTTTGGATGACTGAATGGAGACACATCGAATTAAGAACCGAGGTCGATGCGGATCACGAGAGAAATGTCTTCCTCTAGTGCCCTCCTTATCCATTTGGAGCACTTCTATCAGTCAACGAAGTAATCAAGACTGAATAAGGGACATCACAGAGTCAAGGAGTTAAGAGTTGAAATCAAGAACCAGAATTCTTTGACCCAATATGTGTAGAAACTGAAAACGTAGAAGATTGGAGGGAGCCCATCACTAGTTTCCTAAAACACTATAGGCTCCTCAAAGATCGTGTCAAACGCAACAACATACGTCGAATGTCCACCAAGTATACCCTCCTTGAAGGAGATGCTCTCTTCAGACGGTCATTTGATGACATTCTTCTTAGATGTGTGCACATCCAAGAAGCAAACGAAGTGTTAGAAGAACTACACTCAGGCATTTGTTGACTACACCAATCCGATCCTAAGCTCTATGAACGAATACATAGGATGGGATACTATTAGCCTTTCATGATCTCTGATTCCTTAAGCTACACTAAAAAGTGCCAAGTATGCCAAATACACTCTAGCCTGATTCACCAGCCTCCAGAGCCCTTACGCCCTACAGTTGCATCATGGCCGTTCTCACAATGGGGTATGGACATCGTAGGGCCTATTGACCACCCTTATGCAACTGGCCATGTTCTTATCCAAGCCGCAACAGATTATTTCTCTAAGTGGGTTGAAGCGGTCCCCCTCAAGCAGGTTCCTGGGTCAGTGGTGGCCTACTTTGTTCGACATCATATCATATATCGCTTCAAAGTGCCGGACTGGATTATATCTGACAACGATCCTCAATTTACGAGTCGTCACATAGATCGCTTAATTAACCAATTCGGTTTCGAATGGAGGTACTTGACTAAGTACCACCCTTGCGCGAATGGATTAGCTTAGGCTTTCAATAAGACTCTGTCCAACGTTTTAAAAAGTCAGTATAAAAAACAAGGAATAACTGGCATGAGAAGCTTCCTAAAGCACTATGGGCTTATCGTACTACTACACAAAATAATACTGATTCCCCACTTTATTCTCTAGTCTATGGGGGTGAAGCAGTTTTACCTCTTGAAATACAAATCCCTTCACTATGAGTCGTTATTCACCAAGGAATAACAGAAGATTAGGGAGTCAAGCTTCGATATCAAGAATTGGATGCACTCAATGGAAAGCGACTAGAAGCTCAACAGAACCTTAAACTCAATCAAAGGAAAATGAAGAGGGCTTTTGACAAGTCTATCAAGATCCACTCATTCACCCATGGTGATCTAGTCTTAGTTGTTAAGAGGCCTATTGTTATGCACGGCCAATGTTAAGGGAAGTTTGAGCCTAAGTGGGAAAGTCCCTTTATAGTAAAAAAGGTCTTGCCCAATGGAGCCTACCTATGAGCACATTCTGGAGGAGGGGAAGCAATGCCCCCTATCAATGGATGGTACTTAAAGAAGTACTATCTGTGATGCGTATTCAAAAGAAAGGGACTGAACACGAAAATAAGCAAGATAGTCCAAACAAATTCTAAGTCTGTTTATTGCAGTAAAAATGAGTTACAATTTACAAAGAAGCCCATTATTAGGGAGGTTACAAGTCTCTTGCATCTGAGGATAAGAGGACAGTTACAAACTAAAACTTGTAGTTCCGCTCTTACATCTCAAGATAAGAGGATGACAGGCTAAAACAAGTGCCTACCCCATGGTAAAAAAGCAAACCCGTTAAAGAAAAGGCCGTCCTCATAAAGAAGAAGCAAAGCCATTTGGGGAGTTAGCATTAATTCATCTGAGGAGTACGAGGATGGTTACAGGCTAGAAGACGAAGTGAAGCCACTTCAAGAAGTTAGCTTCAGTCCATTCGATGTGTATATCAAACATACACACTAGATATCTCACCTGACCTATACATCAAAGATACACCGTAGGATTCATTCGATGTGTATATCGAACATACGAAGTAGGCTAGACCTGGCGAGGAACTTTCCTATCATGGAAAGCATACCCTGTTCACGGTGGATGCCCTTCCACATAACAACATGGACCTCACTATTGTGCTGGAGAATTTGGCTTCCAACGGATACCATAAGCCCTGCCTTACCATCATTCACCACTTTTTGCCAGCCCATGAACAACATCATGGATAGCTCATCGTCGAACATCGCAAATCCCGAATGTGACTTACTGCCACATGCGAGCATTACTCACTGCATCATGATAGGCCACACTACTGATGAGTGTCGTCAAAAGTCAGCGCTGGCTTTTGTCTCGCTAAGCTAACGCCAGTTGCCTTTCTTGAGGAAGAACGACGGTTGTCTCAGTGCTGGTTATGCTTTTAAACCATCAGTGACTGTTGCCCAAGTGCCGGCTGCACTTCCTTTAGCATTGATCCTATCGTGACTATTCGCTTCCCGAGATTCCTCTTTTTCGGGGCCTAAGTTTCCACACCCCCCTTAATGGTCACACGATCTCAGAGGGCGATGGTTCACCTCTCGCGACGGTTCACCTCCCAGAACTGTACACCTTCCTTGCGATGGTCTGCCTTCAGTAATCGCTCATCTTCTTGGACGTTTCAGTTTCTGCCGTAACTCCCTTGTCGTTCTCAAAAAAACTTTGGAACATCGCTAACAACGCAGGGAGACCCTTTAAATCTCTAAAAGATCTCCCAAGACGTGCGAAAATGCTCACTGTTCCACTTCTCGCCTCTTCTACCTCAAAAACAAACTGCAACCAGAACCTCTTCTATTTCTTGGAAAACTCCCCACAGAACTCTCCTTTCCCGTTCCTTTCCCTACAACTTCACTAAATTCTTGGCAAAGTCAGCTCGCCGAAGGCCTTCCATGTAAGACCACCAAAAATTCCATTGTTTGCCGAAAACCTTCCCTGCAAATCTTTTTCCGAGTGTCCCACTGCTTGCTGGAACTTGAACCTAGCACCCTCTCTTAATTGTTAAAGAAAAATTTTGTTTAAGTTTTTTTTACCCTTGGTGAAAAGTAAAGAAAATGGGATTTTACCCCCTTATATAGTCCACACTACCCTCAAATGCCCCTCACAAACTTGGATTTCCAGTCTCGCCCAAGGGAAGCCAAGCTACGATGAGCCAAGTCGCACTTTGACTCGAGGCGCGAGGTAATTCTCATCAATCCATGCCCAATGTCAGGCTACTCAATTGACTTGACACAGGGTGAATTTCAAATGACCTTTGTGTCGGTTGACTTAGCACCGGTTGTGTGCAAACGTATCACGGGTCGTTCACATTGTCAGCTGAGTTTTTAATAACCCAGCGTCGATTGTGTTTTTAAGAACTCAGCGCTGGTTGAACACTCACAAGAAACAATAATTGCTACACCTGACGTTGGCTGTATTTCAAGCAGTCTATTGTCGCCCATTTTTAGCTGAAGCTGTGTATGTCCCACCACTATCCCCAGGGGAGTTGCACCCAGGCCGTTGCACCCAAGCCGTGACCTATCATCCCCAATGGAGTCAAGAGCGGGCCACTGTCCCTCATCCCCCAATAAGAGTCACACCCATACTGCAGCCCCATGATCCCCAATGGAGTTAGGATCACTCTTACCACTTCAATTCCTGGTGGGCTTGTATCACACCAAGCTATCTAATCCCTTGGGAGTCGGGTTACCTGTCATAAGCCAATTCCCCATAGAGTCTTATCTTTCACACCAGGGAGTCACGCTTGCCCGCCTAATCCCCGGTGAAGTCCCCTTTCGTTCACCATCCCTCGTTGAGCCACCATCCCCATCTGAGCCCTCTGCTTGTGTATGGCCTTAACCATTTTATCCCCAGGGAGTTGGATTGTCACCCACAAACCTATTCCCGATGGAGCTTCACCTACATGAAAACCTACACAACGGTCTAGATGCACAACCCTAAACTGCGTGATCCAATCTATATGACTTTAAACTGCATGGTCGTAGTTGCATGACTTTAAAACTGCATAGCTATGGTCCGTGCTGCATGACCCTAAACTCTACCTCCTCGGTCCGTGTTGCATGACCCTAAACTGCGCAACCCAGGTTTAGTTGTACAACCTTAAACTGCATGGTCCAAACTATATGACCTTAAACTGTAGCAGAGGTCTAGTTGCACGACCTTAAACTGCATGGTCCTGGTTGCATGACTTTAAAACTGCATAGCTATGGTCCGTACTGCATGACCCTAAACTGCACGGTCCAAACTATATGACCTTAAACTAAAGCGGGGGTCTCGTTGCACGACCTTAAACTGCACAGTCCTAGTTGTATGACTTTAACCTGCATAACCACGGTCCAGCTGTATGACCTTAAACCATAGTACACATCCTAGACGCATGACGATAAACGCTTCGCACAGGTCCAAGAGGCATGATCATAGACTCGCCCTCACATACACGCACACGCCATTTACATGCCCTTTCATGCACGCCTTCCCTAACGTACCTGTTAGTGTGCACACGCCACCTTCATTACCTCCCTAGTGAGTTCATTCCTTTCATCATCCTATATCATTCCCCAGTGAGTCTTACCCGCGGTCACAAAACTACGAACCATTCTGCCATCCAAGCTCTTTGTAAGTTAGTGGGTCACCATCGTCCACTCACATTTCATAGATCATCCATCTGTCATAGGTAGCCTCATGTCATCTCCCCAAAAGTGAGTTAAAGCCACTGCCATGCCCACTCCATGGCCTCTATGGACTTCCATCCATCTCTATTATAGTCCAGTTGTACGACCTTAGACCATAGTGCATATCCTGGCCCCATGACGTTAAGTTGTTTCGCACAGGTCCCGAAGGCATGACCTTAAACATGCCTTCACAAAACAAATGATGAAATAACAGGCATGGTGTATACTATAACAAGGTAACGCCCAAAGTAAAAATGACGGAAGGGCATGGTCAAGAAACCATGAGTAAAAGAGTTCCGTGAATAAAACAAAACCGGGCATGGTGAAAACCCGAAAGGGAATCATGAGTAAAAATGGATGAAAAGGGTGGACATGACCGAGAAGTCATGGGTAAAAGAGCCCTAAAATAAAAAGAAGTTGGTGAAAATCCTCTTTACGGTGCTGCTTCCCAAATTTAAATGAAAATCCACAAAGGAGGCTTGGACCAATAAACCGGTTGATGCAGCACTCGTCTCAATAGGGGGCTTCAACCCTCACTCAAAAGAAGAAAATCCCTAGTATCACTATGCCAGGAATCCAAAAATATGGGCTTTAAGGAAAAGATTCTGACAGCCTGAGTCCAATTGTAAAAGGACTTGAAAGACAGAAGACTCGCCAAGATGGTAAGACAAGTCTCATGAGGAATACATTATTCTCGCGAGGTTACAAACACCCTTCCAAGTTGCCAGAGATGCCCCAAGGAAGCTAAGTCAATCATGACTTTGGAGCAGCAAATCAGATGATTGTCATAGCTGCACAATAGTGGGTAGGGGTGGTTGTACCCCAAGTAGTTATCTCGACAAACTGAGGTACCTTACTCGTTAAGGAATAACTGGTCAGTCATAACTTTGGTGCGGCAATCAGATGATTGTCCAAGTTCTGACAGTGTCTTCTCTCTTTTCTCCTTACAGTTGGCGAAGCCAAGCACCGACTATGTCTTCTCTCTCTTTTCCTCACAGTTGACAAAGACTAGTGTCGATTGCATCTTCTCTCTCTTCTCCTCACAGTTCGCGAAGCCTAGCGTCGACTATGTTTTCTCTCCCTTCTTCTCTGTATAACATTGTCGGTGAAGACTAGCGTCGACTGTGTTTTCTCTCTCTTCCTTCTAATACAGTCAGCAATGCTTAGCTCCGACTATGTCTTCCTTTCCTATCTTTCATTTATTCTCTTCTCTTCTTTTCTTCTCTTCTTTTCTTCTCTTCTTTTCTTCTCTTTCCCTCCTTCTGTTCCCTTCTTCTCTTACTTCACTTCTTATTCTTTCTTCATAACCATGATTCTGTTACTCTTTCATTCGACTAAGAGGGATTGAGTTTAGCCTCTCATGGTAGTCTTGTCGTCTAGCCGTAATGTTGTTGTACCAGGATTACTTGACCTGCTTTATTGCCACGACAGACTAACCATCATGCCTAGCTAGTTGGTACTGATAATGACATCTAGTAGTAATCCTGTGAGCCGATCTTAGTTACCGAGCCCGTTTAACTACCACGTCAGGCCAATTATTCATCAGCTTAGTAACTTCTTCTCTTCCCCGTCTTCTCTTATTTATTTTTTTAAATGTGCATGCTTGTGTACGTTCATTAAAGAGGAAAAGGGTGAGGTTTGGCGCACCTGTCTTATAACCTTTGCCATATGTGATTGCAAAAAACAAAAGAATAAAAGCCAAGGGAGGCGATTCCAAATCAGTTTTATTACTGGGGGGCTTTCTTCGTGATCTAAGAGGGCGCCCACGCAAGTAGCCCGAGTAAGTCCCGAACCCACCTTAAATTTCTCTCTCACCGGTTGGTAACACCTGGCCCCATTCTCGAATGAGGTTCCCGAGAGAGCGATCTCAAAAATGTCTTGGGTCATCCCTCGAAACTTGAGACGTGTGCCACCAGATCCCCAAAAGGATCTGGAGGGCAAGATTGAGGCATCTAACCACTTGGCAGACGACCTTATAAAGTTCTTAAGAACATTTTCACTCATTCTTGGACAATTTCGTGATTGTTGAAAATTCCACTTATTAATCAGGGCTTTATTAACGTGGCTTCTCTTTATTCGTGCCAGGGGCACAAGGTGTTGAAATACGCCTTCAAACAATGTGTTCAGGAGATGAAGTCAAAAATAGGAGTTGGTAGCTAATATGATTTCCTTGGAATGAGGCCACATCATGTGGAATGTCTTTCTTGAGATTAGGAGGGTGGACCAGTGTGTAGAAGACCAATTTGTCCCCTTGTTATCGGCCTCATACAAGTTTGTTTCCATCCTCATAAGCTTTATAGGCTCATTTGGAACTTGGATCCTAATGGTGTATTCTCAGTTTGATCTTTGTATTTAGTAGTGAGCAGGGACATATATATTAAGGATCGACAGCAATTTGCTAAGCTTTGGAAATGCAAGGTTCCCCATCATGTCAAGGTTTTTCTTTGGATTTTAGCCTACAAAATATTACTCATTATCGACCAGCTTCGTAACAGGGCGATGATTCTCATGAATGTTTTCTTATTTGGTAATAATGACGAAGAATCCATTGATCACATTTTTATTCCTTGCTCTTTTGCGAACCTTCTATGGGACTCGATTGTTAGTGTTTCTAATTGGTTTGGGCCTTGTCTTGGGGACATATCGTAGTTGTTGCAGTAGCTATGGTCACCTTCACTCTCCTCCTTGAGTATTACTTTGTGGAGGATTATGTTAGCCACCTCTCTATGGAATCTTTGAAAGGAGCTCAACCTTAGAACCTTTGAGGGTAGAGCACGGGCTATTCCCTCCTTGTGTGGGCCATCTAGGACTTGTTATATCGTGGACCTTTGTTGCTCTCCCTCTTAGTTTCGTGCTGAAAGAACTAATCTTCTTCCATTTTGTGAGTGGGCAAAACCATCAGTAGGGTGGGTCAATCTAAATTTCGATGGCATTGGTCGTGGAGATTTTCTAATTTCTGGCTATGGGGGTCTGCTGCGTGATCATAGTGGAGGGATGTTATGATTCTATTATGGTAGGATGCATGAGTGTGAAATGAATGAGGCAGAGCTTTGGGCTTTGAAGTTGGTGCTTTTGAGATTATCTCCCACTCATCACAAGGTGATTGCAACCAGACGTCACGCCCCTGGAGGCCGAATCCCATTGTGGATGAGATTCTCCTCTTGCTGATTGGCCAAGAAGTCATATTTTGTCATGTCCGTTGTGACTTCAAATAGGATGTTAATCTTCTTGCTAAGCTTGCTACTTCATCTTAGTGTTTCCCCCTTTCTTTCAGCTTTTTGTTCCTTTTACTGTTTCTTCTTTTGTTCTGTTGCTTTTTTTAGCCTTGTAACTTACATTCATTATTGTTTGAGGTTATTTCCATCCCTTGTATCCCCAATGCGAATAAGGAGAGAGCGGTTCATGATTTAGGTCCGAAGGTACCAAAATGCCTGTGGACTACAGAAGCCGTAGGACAATAAGCCTTGATTCAGAAGTGAAATTTTTTACAGCATCAGAATGGCCTAAGAAGGTTCAAGATCATGCTTAAGGGTATCCTAAGAACACCTACCAAGTTTTGTCAGAAATTGAGAAGTTTAAGCAGTGCAGATGACAAAATAGTTTTGGGAAATTCTGCGTCTATCATGCTGGAAATGAACCCTGAACTACAACACCATTATCGGAGCTTCAAATGGTCTCCAGGCCATCGCCATTGAATTCAAAACATTCAAAAAATCCTGGGTACAAATTTTTGACACATTTAGATGCTTCTAACCACATTCTCCAAAATGGGTGGGTCGTACACTATTACGGTGCACCCTTGGTGAACCAATTTCCATTACTGGAAACTGTGGTTCTCAATTTCAGGGGAAAACTTCACATAGCCGTATCTTCCTCATCACAAGTCAGACCTAAATTTTGGGAGCATGTTTGTCTCGTCGACCCAGTTGATTTGATACGAGGTGCTCATGATGACACAGCCCGAGCCGAGAAAAATCAAAGACAGAAGTTCACCGGAAAGTTCCAAAAGTAGTAGGAAATTTCTAGAAACATATGCTCTAGATCAAACGCCTGCATCACGACACTCACATGATGGATCGACACAAGATCGGCCCCATTACGACCATAAGGTCAAGAGTTTCCTCCGGGTCAAAGCTCGACTGTGATGGACGGTCCGATTCGTTCGAAATCAGAGATGAACAGTTGCAAATTTCGGCCACTGAGATCCAAATTCCAGCCAAAGTTTCCCAATTTGGGAAACGGTCGTTTGAGCACCGAATCTAGTCGTTCTTTTTGTAAAACAATTGTGGCAACATGCTCGTCACTCCATGACGAAGAAACCGACGGAAAACATTGAGAAATAGATTGAATCCTAAATCTAAGGTCGCACGTTTTCTCATGTTTTTGTCGCGTCATGATCACGGCTCGAGTGTCTGATCCATGGCTCAAAAGGGTATTAAAACAATCGTCTTCTCGAGCCAATAAAGAAAAGAATAATCTTTTGAATGGATGGTAGCTGGAAAGTCCCCGAATCAACCACGGAAGGATCACACAATTGAACGGCCATTACAAGGACTGATTTTGAATTTCACAGATTGTTGGTGCAGGGGAAAACTCGTCATTTTGTCCCTTTTTCTTGGAATTTCTTTAATTTAATTAAATGTTAATTTTTATCAATTAGGTCAAAATTTGATTGTCCACCCATGTTTGGAGTTACACTCTATATATATCATGTGATGGCATTATACTAAGGACCCCACATTGGCTTAATAAAATTCCATCTTTTGTTCACAATTGGGTCATGTTTGAGAGAGAGAGAAGATTTTCGGCTGGTACCCTCAGGCTTCACGCTTGAGGTATCTTTCTCTCTTCCTCTTTCTTTCTCCTCTCTTTTTCTCTCCTCTCTTTCTCTCTTCTTTTCTCTCTTCTCTTTCTCTCTCTTCTCTCCTCTCTCTTCATTCTCTTTCTTCTCTTTATCTCTTCTTTCTCTCTCATCTCAGGGACAACTACATGGGACTACCCTTTTTGGTGGACCTCACCATCGTCTCTATTTTTCTCTCTTCTTTTCTCTCTCTCCTCATAGGGGCAACAACATGGGCTGATCCTTTTTGGTGAGTCTCGGTGTGGTGTTTGTATTCTCTCTCTTCTCTCTTCTCTCTTTTCTCTTCTCTTTTTCTCTCTTCTCTCTCTTCTCTCTCTTCTCTTTTTTCTCTCTTCTCCCTCTTCTCTTTCTCTTTTGTTTTTCTCTCTTCTCTCTTTTTCTTTCTCTCTCTTTCCTCCGTAAAAAGATGAGTGAAAGCTGATCGCAGCCGCCGTCCACGATCTCCTTCTATCCACTCTATCTCTCTCTTTCTTTGTGCACCCTTAAAACCACTCTCATCTTTTGTTCACTTAGAAAGGAAAACACGGGCGGTAGGCTTAGCTGCCATCCATAACCTCATGACCACCCACTTCCTGTCATACTCCTGTAAGTCCACCTACCCATCGTGCTCCCTCGCTATGCTCCTCACAATCTCTCTCCCCTGTACAAAGGCGACAAGCTCAACCACCTAGCTGTTGCCACCACCTTTTTCCTCCTCTGTCTCTCTCATTCGCCACCCTCGACCCAACATAGGCGACAGACCCAGTTGCTGCCCTCGTTTTCTTGCTCCCCTTTTCCCTATCTCTTTTGGTGTCAGCCCTTGTTCCCTTTTCTCTTCTCTTTGATCAACCCACATTAGTCCCAGCCGACCACAACCAAACCTAGGCGGCAGCTCCAGCTGCCACTCTCGGACTCTTCCTCAATTTTCTCCTTGTCGCCCACGATCTCTTGACTGTTGTCCGCACTCCACCTTACTGCCGCCTATGACCACGACCACTCGTTGTCACCCCTTTCTCTGCACCTCTGTTGCCACCCCCTATGCCATCTTTACCTTTTTGTCCACCACTCTGCTGCTAGGCACCCTTCAATCCATCTCTACACGCTACTACTGGGGACCAGTCCTCTGTCACCATTGCCCCCACCTCTGATCAGCAACCAACTGCCTTCTCTCCCCATGTCACCGTCTTCTCTCTCTCTAACTCTCTCACAACTCTTCAGTCTCTTCGTGATCTCCAGCAACCTCCAGCTGCTTCACGATCCTTTGCAACTCTTTCATCCCCTCGCTGCACTTTCTCTCTCTAGAACCCCAAATGAGTTACCCATTCGCCTCCTTCTTTTTCGTTTCATTGTGTTTTCCCATTGTTTTGTTTCATTCTCTTAGTTTCACGTAATTTCATTTGTTCTACCCCAAGCTCTCTCTCTCTTAAGCCAAATTCCTTTTGTTTTACTCATTACATTTTTCACCTTATTACTCGTACGTCATCTTTTACTTATTTCTTTTATTCTACTCTATTTCATTTTATCTTCATTACCTATTTTATTTTATTCCATTTTATTATCTATTTTACTTTATTTCATTTTATTCTATTTACCTCTTTATTTTATTTTAATTACTTCATTTTTACGTCATTCTTTCATTTTATTATACTCAACTCATTTTATTTTATTTTATTCTATTTCTTTTATTTTGCTTATTTTAACATACTTTACCTTACCTTATTTTATTTTAATTCTATTCATTTATTTTATTTTACTTTAAATTATTTTACTTTATTTTATTTCATTTTAGCTCTATCACCACTATTACTTTATTTTATTTTATTTCATTACTTCTTTTATCTTATACTTCATTTTATTTCATTTCCCTTATTTTAGTCTACTGTTACTTGATTTATTACAATTGTAATACAAATGTATTACATTGGATTACAAATTGTAATACATTATATTATAAAATGTATTATATTTTTCATACAATTGTAATACAAATGTAATAGAATTGTAACACATTATAATACAAATTATATTATAGGACATTGTAATACAGTGTGTATTACAATGTGTAATACACAATGTAATACATTGTGTATTACAATGTGTAATACAATATAATACATTGTGTATTAATGTATTACAATGTATTACAATTTGTATTACACACTGTAATGCACAATGTATTACATTGTAATACAATGTGTATTATACATTAGTATTACAATGTGTAATACATTGTATTATAATGTGTATTACAACGTGTGACATTGTAATACAAATGTGACAAATGTGTAATACAAATTTTAATACGAATTGTAATATAAATAGGACAAATGTATTACACCACAAATTAGAATTACAAATGTAATACCAATGTAATACATTTGCAATACAAATTTGTATTACAAATGCATTACAAATTGTAGTACAAATTTAGTACATTTGTATTATAAATGTATTACAAATATGTATTATACATTTGTAATCCATTTATAATACAAATATAATACAATGTGTTACACATTTGTAATACATTGTATTACAATGTGTGTTACACATTTGTATTACAACGTGTATTACACATTGTAATACAGTTGTATTACAATGTGTATTACAAATGTAATAAAAAATTGTAAAACAAATTTGATACATTTATATTACAAATGTATGAAATTTGTATTACAAATATAATACAATGTATTACAAATATGTAATACATTGTATTTGTAATACAAATGTAATACATTTGCATTACATTCGTAATACAATGTATTCTATTGTAGTACATTTGTAATACAAATGTAAAAGAAATGTATTACAAATATATTTCAAATGCATTATATTTGTAATACAAATGTAATGCATTTGTATTACATTTGTAATGCAATGTATTATATTGTAGTACATTTGTAATACAAATGTATTATACAAATGTAAACAAAATGTATTAAAAATATATTATAAATACATTATATTATAATACAAATGTAATGCATTTGTATTACATTTGTAATACAATGTATTATATTGTAATACAATGTATCACAATGTGATACATTGTATTACATTGTGTTTCAAACGTATATTGGAAATGCAATACAATGGGTAAATATTACATTGTGTAATACAATGCGTTATACAATAAATTACAAATATATAATACAATGTGTATTATATTGTAATATAATGTGTAATACAATATATTACAAATTGTATACAAATGTGTACTACAATGTGTCACAAAGGTCACAAATGTCACATTGTAAAACAATGTATTACATTGTAATACAATTCATTGTAATACATAATTTATAATACATTGTAATACAATGTAACACATTGTAATACAATGTAATACAATGTAAATTACATTGTATTACATTATAATACAATGTGTATTACAATGTGTAATACACAATGTAATACATTGTGTATTACATTTGTATTACAATCTGTATTACAATGTTATACAATGTGTTTTATATATTTCTATTATAATGTGTAATACATTGTATTATAATGTATATTACAATGTATGACGTTGTAATATAAATGTATTACACATTGTAATACAAATTCTAATATAAATATGACAAATGTCTATTATAAATTATACTTATTTGTGACAAATGTGTGACATTTGTGATTGTGTATTACAGTGTGACATTTGTGACAATACAATGTCATTTGTCACATTTGTTTTGTATTGTCATTTGTCACATTGTGACAAATGTGATATTATATTACAATGTGACATTTGTGACAAATGTCAATTTTGTATTGTCACAAATATGACAATAGAAATTGACATTTGTATTGCAACATTTGTGACAATGTGACGATACAAATATGACAATACATATTGGTATTATCACAATGTGACAATACAAATGTATATTGTCACAATGTGACAATGTGATATTTGTGACATTTGTTAACAATACATTGTGATAATGTGACAATACAATATCACATTGTCACATTTGTATTGTGATTTTCACAATGTCACAATACAAATGTGACAATCAATACAAATGTCACATTGTGTAATTGTGATAATGTCACATTGTGACAATCACATTATCACATTTGTGACAATCACATGGTCACATTTGTGACAATGTATGACAATATGATTATCACAATGTGACATTGTCACAATTACACAATGTGACATTTGTATTGTGACAATCTGGTTACAATGTCACAATACAGGATGTGACAATCACATTGTGACAAATGTGACAAGATTGTCACAATGTGACATTGTGGTTGTCACAATGTGACATTGTGATGTCACATTGTGACAATGTAAATATTTACCACAAACGTGACAAAGTGATAATACAAAGGTAAATATTTACCATTTGTGGCAATGTGACAATCAGAATGTGTGATTGTCAGAATACAAATGACATTTGTATTGTGAAAATCACAATGTGACAACAATGCAATATTTGTATGGTAAATATTTACTATACAAATGTCACATTGTATGGTAAATATGTATTGTCACATTTGTGTATTGTCATATTGGTAAAGATGATAATACACAAATACAATATAGTTGTCACAAGTATGACAATATTTATGACCACATTTATGTAGTCATAAATGTGTCCTATTTACCACAACAAATGTGGTAAATAACTGTCCTATTTACCATGCTCTTATTTACCATACACTTATTTGCCAATTGTATGTTAAATACCACTTATGTACCACACAGTTGGTAAATAGGACAGTTATTTACCAATTGTATGGTAAATAGTTGGTAAATAAGTTACCGTAAGTTGGTAAATGTCCTATTTACCACATCAATTGGTAAA
This sequence comes from Amborella trichopoda, assembly GCF_054954075.1. Classification (NCBI taxonomy): domain Eukaryota; kingdom Viridiplantae; phylum Streptophyta; class Magnoliopsida; order Amborellales; family Amborellaceae; genus Amborella; species Amborella trichopoda. The sequence continues at coordinate 23,395,732 of NC_142344.1, forward strand.
TAAGCAGTTATTTACCAATTGCGTATTTACCACACACAATTGATGTGTGTGGTAAATCGTCCTTACTTACCACACAATTGGTAAATAGTTTGATCTACTTATTTACGAATAACTGCCACAATTATGTATGGTAAATACACAATTGTTAAATAATTGTCCTATTTACCACACACTTATTTACCACGATGACACATTAACTCACATTTGTCACAATTGGTAAATAATTGTGTGGTAAATAGATGTGTGGTAAATCGAGACTCCTTCGTCACTGTCACAATTGTGTGGGTCTATTTGGGTAGTGGTAAAATAGGAGGAATGTGTTGTAAATTGATGTGTGGTAAAATAGATTGTGTGGTAAATAGTTGTGTGATAAATAGATGTGTGGTAAAATAGATTGTGTGGTGAATAGATTGTATGATAAATAGATGTGTGGTAAATAAGAGTGTGTAGTAAATAGTTTGTGTGTGGTACATAGCTATTGATCACATATCTATTTACCACACAATCTATTTACCACACAATTTACCACACATGTTTGGGACTGTCCCACACATTTAGATATGTGTGGGATAGTCCCACACAATACCACACATATCTATGTATTGTCAGAGCTCCCCTTACAGAAATGTTTTAGATATGTGTGAGGCAGTCCCACACAATTACTTAAATATGTGTGGGACAGTCCCACACAATTTAACACATCAAGAGGTAGAGTTTATTTACCTCTTGATGTCTAACTACTCAATAAACATTTAATTACCTCTTGAGGTCTAATTGCTCAATAAATGTTTAAATAGATCCCTTTTTAATTAAACGCAAGTCCCTCAATGAAGATTTAAGATATGCATGTGTCTACTTAAATTGGGAGGGACTGTGAAGAGTCCCAAAGAGGCACACATCAAGGTATATGGAACTTCTCTATGATAGAAGTTCCATATACCTCAAGCAAAGTGGTCCCCCTAAACAGCACAATTCCCCAAATTGGCATGATTGATTGAGGGATAGCCCGAAAGCATGCTGTCCCCAATGTCTTGAGATCTTTACGTACTTCTATATCATAGTACATATGGTCTTTAGGTATATGAGAATTGCAAATGGTCTCATATACATAAACATCATTTGTAAATGGTCTTTAGGTATATGATAACGTCCGAGTAGTGCAAAACATATAAATGAAAGACCATATGCTGGGGCCGGCATATGGTCTTTAATTATCTGAGTTATGGTCCCCAAAGTCTTGAGGAATTCCCCAAGGGCCTCGATGTTTTGCATGTAACTTAAAACATCAAAAATCTATCAGTTGCAACTTATGAAACTTATAAATTTCTGGCCTAGAGAAGGATTCTGCAATTTATGGATTCTGGCCCAGAGCAGCCAGGATAGGATTCCTGACCTAGAGAGTCTTAGAAGTGTCCTTAAAATAGTTTCTAGATAAGCTAGTAACTGGGTGTTCCTATTTTAGGTGAAGATGATGAGGACTCGTGCTAACAAGGCGAGTTCTAGCAATGAGAATACCGGGGCCCTTGGGGAATTCCTCATGACTTTAGGGACCATGACTCAGATGATGAAAGACTATATGCTGACCCCGACTACCCTTGCCTCAGATTATACTGATAATGGTTTAATTGAGATGTTTAGGAGGCTAGCACTCTTGATGTTCTCGGGACATGGGGGAGTAGAGAAAGCCGAAAGATGGAGGAGGCAAGTGGAGAAGATTTTGAATGTTTTGTACTGCTCGAATGAGCAGAAAGTTAGGTTATGGACTTTTCTGCTAAAAGGGTATGCCGTGGATTGGTGGAGCTCGGTAAAATAGGCCTGGAGGGAGACAGGGACTGAGGCCACTTGGGAGAACTTCCTGGTGGAATTTGACGAGAAAGATGGAAGTAGAATTTATTAAGCTACAACAAGGAAGACTGTCAGTGGAACAATACGTAGCCAAGTTTGTAGAGCTCTCTCGGTACATGCCTCACATCATCAATAAAGAGGCATGCAAGGAAAGCAAGTGTGAAAGAGGGCTCCGGCCAGATATCAGAGGGAGAGTAATATCAGCCCACCTCAAGACGCTCTCCCCGTTAGTAGACCTCGCTATGAAGATTGAGAGAGATTGCGATGAGTTTCTGTTGAGGAGAGAGGGAAAAGTATGGTCCGCATCGTCTGGAAGTTTTGGAGCTAAGGCTCGGCTGCCTCTTTGGATAGAATTTAGGGGAGGAGTAAATCAGGGCCACATTAAAGTTTAAAAGACCTTTCGGGTGATGTGAGAATAACTGCCGCTTGACCTGTTCACATTGTGGGTCAAACATCCACTCTGCAGCTGAATGATATAAGAAGTTGAGAACATGTTATCGATGTGGCAAGCCTGACCACCTGATCAAGGACAGCTCTGTCACGAAGCCCTAAGATAAACTAAAGATTCAAGGTCGGGTGTTTGTGCATACAAAGTAGGAGGCCAAGCGTCTACTTTAGTGATTAGAGGTAAGCTCTTGTTTGTGGTGCAGAAGCTAGAATTTTATTTGATCCTAATTGCCCTCTTGCTCTGTTACAGCATCACATTTTTGCATGTCACTTAAACATTGAATCTGCACCTCTTGATCATACCTTAGCATGTGCACACCTTTTTAGGGGACACTATAGTGACTGGCTCAGAGTTTAGATATTGGGAGTTGCAATTGGGAGGTAAAGTCTTGCCGATAAATTTGATTCTCTTGGATGTTTAGGGTTTTGAACGCCCTCCTAGGCATAGGTTGGTTGTGTGCTCGTGCCTCAGTGGATTGTTTCGAGAAGAATGCCATTGTAAAACCCCCATTTAGCTGATTAGCAAATATATGATTTTGAGAACAAAATTCTTTTTAAGGGGGAATGATGTAAGGATCAAGATTTTCAAGCATATTGTAGTGCGCCGGCAGGTCATCGGTAGGAAAAGTGAGACCGTCGTGCACAACAATTTAGGAGCCGTCGTGAGTGTGCGATAATAAGAGTGTTTGTGCATGGCAGCGAGAGTGTCATGCGTGGCAGAAGGTGCACAACAGCAAGGGTGTCATGCGCGGTGGAAAAAGAGAGATGATGTAGAGGACGTGTGTTGGAAGGTATTTTTCATCAACATGGGGCCCCTGCTCAATAAAGGCCTAGCAAGTAGTGAAAATTCTTATAGTCTCAGAACAGCCCTAGAACTGGCCAAGATCTTCATGAGGCTATCAAGAGTCTCCTGCCAAGATTCGTCACATTTTGACATGTCTAAGGCAGTGCAGACTGAGAAACAGTTCTAGCAGAATCGACCTCTAGCACCCTGAAACGGACTCGTATAGCTAGAGTTACATTTTCAGCGTCTCAAATTTCTATGGGACCACCACTGGATCCAGCACGGTTGAAACCCCCAAGGGTCAAGTTTCAGCTCAAACGGACATTCCAGGAAGAAGTTATACGCAAAAGAGTGAAACATGATAAGCCACACACTATTACCGTGCAGCCACACTGCAACACTACACCATTGAAGGGACAGTCACGACCAAAGACTTTCGACGCTCATATCTCACTCATCCTAAGTCGGATCATGCTCAAATTCGGTGAACAAGTTTGTCTAGTTAAGACGAGCGATTCAATATGTGTCACGTCTCGTGATGATACCCGAGCGAGAAGAAAAGTTAGAGAGAAGTTGTTGATCCGTGAAAAAAGTGTAGAAAATTTAGCAGCATCATGTCTCGCTCGAGTGGCGAAATCTCGCCTCTCGTGAGCCCGATAGACACGAGACTAGTTCCATTGTGGGCGTAAGGTCTCGGGCCATCTCTGACGCACTATCAATCCAAAGTTTCAAGTTCTACTCAATTTTCAAGTCACATGATTGTGCACCAAAAACGCGATCCATGGCTTGAAGTTGGTATCAAATCGATTGCCATGCCTAGCCTTACAAGAAAATGATCATCTTACAATCAACCAGGCACCAGAAAGACTCCGGATCAACTATGTAAGATCACGCAAGTCCTAGGGCAACACAGGGACTGTTCAAGAATTCCACGACTTGTTAGGAAGGGATAAATCTGTCATTTTGTACCCCATTTTCTAATTTCTTTTAATTCAATTTAATCTTAATTTCCAGCAATTAGGGTTACTTTTGATCATTCACCCATGTTTGGGGCATACATATACGTAACATCATTGTACGTAAAAACGGGGAGGCTGAGGCATACACACACACAAGAGAGAGTTTTCACTTAATACAAGTTTCTCTTTCTTACCATTGTGGTGTCACATTTGAGAGAGAGAGTGAGGTGAGAGAAAATTTTGGTCGGCACCCCTAAGGTTGAGGTAAACCTTCTCTCTCTCCTTTTTTTTTCTTTTCATCTTCTCTCTACCCTATACCATTATGAATGGCAGTGAATCCCAAACTGTTGAATGATTCATGAAAATTCATGCACTGATGCATATGTGTTTGAATAAAGTTTAATCCCTTCATAAATAGATTGAAATCATATGTCATGAGGAACTGAATATGCATGCTTATGATACCTTGAATGCTTTAAAATTCTTGAAAAATGGTAAAGCATGAGTGAACAGATGCTTGAATATGCATGTACACAGTTCAATTAGATATGATATGACTGTGATACTGACCACTATGCAATAAGACACCCATTGGTAGTGGGATACTAATATGATATGACTGTGGCATTGACCACTATGCAATGTGACACCCATTGGTAGTGGTATACCGTTATGTTGGCAATTGCGATCTTGCCCGGACCCCCATGATAGGAACGGCGTCGGGAGGTGAAATTGAATATCTAGGAGGGTCGTGCCCCCCGAATTTATGTGAGCACTAGGCATTGGGTCACCCAGTGGCACTGTAACGCCCTCTCACAAGAAAGGCAAAAGGAGAGGGCCGCGTCTAGCAAGGCAGCTGCCTATCGAAAACCCCAAAGCCCGCTAGGGATTGTGTGCGTGTGTGAGGACATTACGAAATGGGACACCCATTTGTTATTCTCTTCCCTCTTGAATGCGGCTAGAGGTCTAAATTTTAGGATTAGCTTGGCCTGATCGATGGAACTTCTACTTCGGGAGTTAGCAACTCTAGACTTTGCCTGTGTGCTTTGTGTGTTCAGTCAGAGTTTCTAACCCGTTATTGTGTTCAGAGATGAAGTACTTGTTAGTTCATGCAGTTGTTACTGTCTTACAAGTTGAATTATACCCGTCCTTGCACTGCTAGAGAAATTGTGATGCATGACTCCACCTTGTGATAGTTCTATGAATTGTGGGCCACATTATATATATATATATATATGTGTGTGTGTGTGTGTGACGACCCCGCCCCCTGACCCCTATTGTCCCAGACCGGAGGGCGACAAAGCGTGGGATTACGTTTATAGAGGTCTAGTACGTCACTTCGGTGGGAGTGACATCAACACATTTTAAAAGTACAGAATCAAATCAAACCACGAGAAATAAAATAAATATAATCCACCAAGCATTGGAAATAGAATAAATTTGAACAATTTCATATATATATAGTCTTAAAGGTCCTGAACAATATCCAGAATATTACAATTCATCCAAGGCACCAAAGCCTATTAAAAAAAATACAAAGCTTCATAAATAATACAGTATGACCGACGGCTAGCTGACACTGACAAAAACATGAAGATCGTCTAGTCTAGCGTGGGCCTTCAGTCCACAATAGATGATCACTGTCCGCCTGTTTACGACCTGTCGTCGTTAATCTACAAGGGTGAAAACAAAGGAATGAGCTAAAAAGCCGAGTAAGTAGATCACAGTATCATTCTTCCCTGCCTATGAATAATATCACACCAAACATATCAAGGTTCTAGGCCATGTTCATAAACCAGGAGTCATGCGTCCCAATTATGTCACAATTATAGCATGATGCTCTTCATGGTAGGGCAGGCACAATATAGGATGTTAATTATCATATACACTAGCAATCTATCAAATTCAACAGATAAACACAAACAAGCGAGCATAACGAAAATAAATAGACACAACCCACTGTCTTTCCCTATCTATCAGGCCAATCCCATATCTTGCAAATCGATCATATAACTCAGGTAAATCATATATCTCTGGTCAATATCATAACTCAGATAAATTACATAACTTAGGCGACTACCCATCTCGGGCGATGCAATTTCACAAGGTATTGCCATGAAGTTCCATATCACCTCGTGCGCACCACACTGGTGTCAGTCATAGCCATTTGATATGCTCAAAGCATGCCAAGTAATCACATAACAGTCACAGTATTACTATATCTAACTACCAAAGGGTGACCCATTGCATAGTGCCTATATAGATCTGGGGGGGGTGACCTTCCCAAATATTCACATTCACATCGTGGCTCCCCGTCCTATCATGGGGAGTTAGGTAAAGATCTTAGCTGCCAGCACCATCATTCATACAGTAGGTGCCCATTCACATATCACACAAGCAGCACGGTACCATTATCCACACAGTAGGTACCCATTCACATAACACATAAGCAGCACGGTATCATCATTCACACAGTAGGTACCCATTCACATAAACAGCACGGTACCATCATTCACACAGTAGGTACCCATTCACATAACACATAAGCAGCATGGTACCATCATTCACACAGTAGGTACCCATTCACATAACACATAAGCGCACGGTACCATCATTCACATAACACATAAGCACATGGTACCATCATTCACATAACACATAAGCAGCACGGTACCATCAATCACACAGTAGGTACCCATTCACATGACACATAAGAAGCAAGGTACAATCATTCACACAGTAGGTACCCAACAGTATGATACCACCATTAACACAGTAGGTGCCCATTCACATAACACATAAACAACACAGTATCACATTAGGACGATATCAGTATGGCATCATGATAGCAGCAATATCACATTTTGGTAGTGGCACATCACATTTTAATAGTATCACAATGATAGTACCATAATAACAATAACATTATTTAAGTTAAACCTTACTGCTCTCAGGTCCTACCATCAGAGGCAATGACGTACACTTACTATTAGGGTCATAACCCTGGATCATTTAGAGCTTGAAGACGATTCCAGAACAAATTTTTGTACTAAACACACCTACCTTTCAAATTGGGGGGGTTTGAAAACAATTGGACCTCGTTTGGCCCCTCAAAAGGTCAAAAGAATGGAGATATTTCATTCGAAATCTGCTGTGCAGTGAAGGCAGTGACATGTCTTTAAAATTTACTCCATAACAAACAATCAAGAAGAAATTCCAAAATGTGTACAACATGTGAATTTAAGATTACTCAATAAACATTAAAAAGATAGTGGTTTGGAAGAAAACGTACCTCATTTGGTCGGTCAAAACCCTTGACATCCGAGACATCAGTTCTGTGTTTTTACCAAAACTTTCCACAGTGATCTACTAGCATGTTTTGAAGTATAACTTTACATAAATAAAGAATCAGAGCAAGATGTGAACAAGAACATTAAAATAGACTAAAAAATCTTTCCAATGATAGTGATTTTGTGTCATTTGCACAATAATTGGTTAGTCAAACTCTCAGTAAAACAGATGTAACATTTCTAGAACTTATTACAGTCTCTTAACAGTGATATATACGCATAAAACGAGCTATATCTTCCAAACAATGAAAAATTTCAGCTAGTCGTAAACTCAAAGTAGACTCATAGATCTTTCAAATGGTGTGATTAGAGGCCAATTGGATATCATTTTCTTAGTCACAATTTAATCAAAAGAGCATGTAAATTCTTTGGAAAATCACAGTACGAACATGGCATGTTCTCAAGACTATCCCATAACTTTAAATCCATACATAATAACAAAATGAAACCTTTTTTATCTTAAACTGGCCTCACACAAGCATCATTCCACAGAATTTCAGGATCCACAAGAGTGATAATAGTGCCCAATATATCATACAAAAAGTACCTAATTGCTGGAAAAACATAACACAACATACATGCTTAACTTCGAGCCTAATCCATGCTTTATTCAGGCTTAAATCACACTTTATTCGTGCTTAATTCATAGAAATTCATATTTAAATATCATACTTTCGTACTTGAGAATCATACTTCAAACTATGGAACACATAATAGCATAATCTACTTACCTTGTGCTTCATTGGTAATCCCAAATCCTTCTCACAACTCACTCTTCAAGTCTCTCAACAATGGGCACAAAGGGATGGAATTTCTAAGGGTTTAAAGGGGAAAAAACGTGGGGAAGAGAGAGAAGGTGAAAAACTCTTGAGAGGGAAGGGGTGGGGCGTACTTATAAGCATAAAAGGGAGATAACATGCAATTGACAAGTGTCATTCATGCAAGAGCTAAATGTCATGCAAGTGCCAAGTGGTGCTCATGCTCATGCAAGTGTCATGGAATGGCATACAAGTGGCTCACAAGGCAAACAAGTGGCACTCATACAGGCAGAGCATAAAAAGGTTCCCCCCTGCCATTTACGCACGACACTACATAGCCGGTACTACGCACACGATGACAACGCTATCTCTCTCTACATAGGTAGTGCTGGCTCTTCCCTCTTTCTTCACAGCCGACGCTGCTCGTCATTCACAGACAGCGCTAGCCTCTTTCACAGACGGCACTAGCCTTTTTCACAAATAGTGCTAGCCTCTTTCACAGCCGGCACTAGCCTCCTTCACAGATGGTGCTAGCCTCTTTCACAGCCAGCGATAGCCTCTTCCTTAACGGTGAGCGTGGGCTTCCTTTACTTATCTCTATTGTCGTGAGAGTTTTAACTCCAAAAAATTGATGTCCTTACATCATCCCTTCCTTAAAAAGGATTTTGTCCCCAAAATCATACATATGGAATCCAACAACCAATGGAGGGCATCCACTCATCTACTACTGTCTAATCCAATTGTCTACAGTCTTATCTTCAACATCTCATAGTCTATGTTTCACATTTCACACACAATGTTATGCACTAACCACTCAGATAGCAATTTAGATACCTTATTAACCCAACTAGCTAACACTAACAAATTAACACACATAAATAAAATAAAGCCATTCAACTCTAAGAAATTTCATCAGTTCAGTCACTACCAGTTGATGATCAGTATTAGTCTCTAAATAGATCCGACAAAACTCACAAAGCGGCACCTTACCAATATCAATCGTGCGATGCAGTCAAGGCACGTACCACAGAAACATAGAGTCACAACACTCGGCCTCATAATACACTCAAAGAAAACTCCTCACTACAATCAATCATAATGTCTGGTCTCGCTACAAGCTCATAGCAGGCTTTCCATCAGTATAAATCACAATAGTCAGGTCCTGCAATACGCTCAAAGTATGCACCCTGAAATCTCAGTCGTGGTCCTGTAATACGCTCAAAGCATGCACCACAGGATCACAAAGTTAGGCCCTACAATACGCTCAAAGTAGGCACCTAACAAATCATAAAGCCAATCCTTATAATAGTCTCAAAGTAGGCACCTTGCTGTTATCAATCACATAGTCAAGCCCTACAATACGCTCAAAGTAAGCACCAAACAAATCACAAAGCTAAGCCCTGCAATGCGCTCAAAGTAGACACCTAACAATCACAAGGTCAGACCCTACAATATGCTCAAAGTAGGCACCTTACCATCATCACAAAGTTAGGGCCTGCAATACTCTCAACGCAGGCACCTAACTATCACAAGGTCAGGACCTACAATACACTCAAAGTACGCACCGGACAGATCACAAAGCTAGGCTCGGAAATACGCTCAAAGTAAGCACCTCACTGTTATCCATAACATAGTCAGGTCCTACACTACGCTCAAAGTAGGCACCTAACAAATCACAAAGCAAGGCCCTACAATATGCTCAAAGAAGGCACCTAACTATCACAAGGCCAGGCCCTACAATATGCTCAAAGTATGCACCTTACCATCACAAAGTTAGGCCCTGCAATATGCTTAAAGCACGCACCTAACTATCACAAGGTCTCGCCTTACAATATGCTCAAAGTAAGCACCTTACGATCATCACAAAGTCAGCCCCAGCAACATGCTCAATGCAAGCACCTAACTATCACAAAGTCAAGGCCTACAATATGCTCAAACTAGGCACCTAACAAATCACAAAGCCAGGTCCTCTAATACGCTCAAAGTAGGCACCTCGCTGTTATGAATCACATAGTCAGGCCCAAAATACACTCAAAGTGGGCACCTAACCAATCACAAAGCCAGGCCCTGTAATACCCTCAAAAGCAGGCACCTCTCTATAATTAAACACATAGTCTGGCCCTACAATACGCTCAAAGTAAGCACCTAACAAATCGCAAAGCCAGGCCCTGAAATACGCTCAAAGCGGGCACCTAACTATCCTAATCATAATATCAACTAGGGTCATGAAGTATGCTCAAAGCATGCCCAAGAAACCATGTAGCACTCGTTATATTCATACCATTTTCCATGCATCACACTTTACTCATGACACGATTTGCCCCACAGGTCATATCATATAGTAATCATCACTTTAATCACATGACACATATCAACTCTCCACCAAATGGGGCAGTTCATACCCCTCAAGCAAAGTTCCACACAATTATCATACTAGAGGGCTCTAAGGATCCATCAAATCAGATGCAAACAATTTAAGCAAAATCTGGAAATAAAGGTCCGAATTTTATCATATATGCCAAAATATGGTATTACAATAACAATGAAAGGCAACAAGGTGCAATAAAAATTTATATTGGTCAACATAACTCTGCCTCTGATATCAGGCCGCAAACCCCTCTGAATCTTGCTTGCCTTCTTAGCCTCCGTGTTGATGATATGTGGCACGTATCAGGATAATTATGAAAATTTTGCCACATACTGATTGACGATTAGATTTCCTTGTTGTAATTCTATGAATTCACCTCCTTCCTTTCCTTTATTGATTCAAGGAAATATTTTTTATTGAAGGCCTCTAAAAATCCTTCCCAAGTAGGTACTATCTCATCCTCTTCCCAAACTCGAACGCCACCAATGTTGGGCGTCCCCTTCTAACATGAAGACACCTAGTCTCAACTTTTGCTCATCTGAGCACTAGAGGACTTTAAAGATCTTTTCCGCTTGCATTATTAGCCATCTCTCTGTTTTTTCTACACTTCCCCAACCTAAGAAAGTTGGACGTGCTAGCCTCTTAAACCTCTCTATCAAGTTACTATATTCTGTCCTGGGGTAGGGACGGATAGGGTCGGCAACGATTCTTTCATCAATTGGGTCATAGCCCCCAGAGTTCTACAAAATTCGCTAAAGGCCACGGTGTTATAATCATGAGAACTTGCATAGTAGCCACGAGCTCTCAGCATCCTCAACCTAGTCACAGGAACACCTAGTCACTACTCTATCCCAAAACCACTCTAAGGACACTCATAAAAACTCCCTAAGCTAAGAAATTTATCTTGGCAGCTCTGATACAATAACAGTCATGACCCCGCCACCTGACCCTTGTCATCCCATACCGAAGGACGACAGAGAGCAGGATCATGATCACAAAGGTCACGTACGTCACTCCGGTGGGAGTGACATCAACACTTTTTAAAAGTATGGAATCAAAGTAAACCACAAGAAATAAAATAAATATATTCCAGCAAGCGCAGAAAACTGAATAAATTAGAACCATTTCATATCCATATATAGTCTTCAGGATCATAAACAATATTTAGAATATTACAATTCATCCAAGGCACCAAAGCTTATTAAAAAAAATACAAAGCTTCACAAACAATACGACTGACGGCCAGCTAACACTTACAAAAACAAGGAGATCTTCTAGTCTAGCGCAAGCCTTCAGTCCACCAAACATGATCACCGCCCGCCTGTCTTCGACCCGCAACCGTTAATCTACATGGGTTGAAGCAAAGGAATGAGTTAAAAAGCCCAGTAAGTAGATCACAACATCATGCTTCCTTGCCTATGAATACTATCACACAATATAGATCAAGGTTCTAAGCCATGTTCATAAAACAGGAGTCATGCGTCACAATTATGTCACAATTATAGGATGATGCTTTTCATGGTAGAGCAGACGCAATATAAGATGTTAGATATCATATACACTAGCAATTTATCAGATTCAACAGATCAACACAAACAAGAGAGCATAACAAAAATCAATTGACACAACCTAGTGTCTTTCCCTATCTATTAGGCCAATCCCATATCTCACAAATCGATCATATAACTCAGGTAAATCATATATCTCAGGCCAATCTCATAACTCAGGTCAATCAGACATCTCGAGTCAATTACATAACTTAGGTGACTACCCATCTCGTGCAATGCAATTTGCACAAGGTATTGCTGAGAAGTCACATATCACCTAGTGGCACCTCACTGGTGTCAGTCATGGCCATGTGATAAGCCCAAAGCATGCCAAGTAATCACATAACAGTTACAGTATCACAATATCCAACTACCAAAGGGTGACCGATTGTGCAGTGCCCATATAGATCTGGGGGTGCGACCTTTTCAAATATTCACATTCACATCCTGACTCTCGTCCTATCTTAGAGAGTTAGGAAAAGATCTTAGTTGCTAGCATCATCATTAACATAGTAGGTGCCCATTTGCATATCACATAAGCAGAACGGGACCATTATTCACATAGTAGGTACCCATTCACATAACACATAAGCATCACAGTACCATCATTCACATAGTTGGTACCCATTCACATAAATAGCATGGTACCATCATTCACACAGTTGGTACCCTTTCACATAATACATAAGTAGCACGGTACCATAATTCACACAATAGGAACCCATTCACATAACACATACGCATCACGGTACCATCATTCACAGTAAGTACCCAGCAACATGCTTCCATCATTCACACATTAGGTACCCATTCACGTAACACATAAATAACATAGAATCACAATAGGACAATATCAGTACCTCATCATGATAGCAGTATTATCACATTTTAGTAGTGGCACATCACATTTTAACAGTATCACAATGACAATACCATAATAACAGTAACATTATTTCAATTAAGCCTTACCACTCAGTTTTTGCCTTCAAGGGCAATGATGGGTGCTTACTATTAAGGTCGTAAACCTTGGACAATTTAAAGTTTGAAGATGGTTCCAAAACCAATTTTTGTACTTAACACACCTACCCTTTAAATCGGGGTGGTTTCAAAACAATTGGACCTTGTTTGGCCCCTCAAAAGTTCAAAAGAATGGAGATCTTTCATTAGAAATCTCCTGTGCAGTGAAGGTGGTGACATGCCTTTAAAATTTACTCCATAACTCACAATTAAGAATAAATTCCAAAAAGTGCTCGACATGTGAATTTAAGCTTACTCATAAACCATTTAAAAGGCAATGGTCTGGAAGAAAATGGACCTCATTTGGTTGGCCAAAACCCTTGACATTAGAGAAATCAGTTTTGTGTTTTTACCAGAAATGTCCACAGTGATCTACTGGCATGTTTCGAAGTTTAACTTTACATAAAAGAATCAGAGTAAGATGTGAACATGAACATTAAAATAGACTAAGAAATCATTCCAATGGCAGTGATTTTGTGTCATTTGGACTCCAGTTTCTTAGTCAAACTCTCAGTACAACAGAAGTAACATTTATGGAAATTATCACAGTTTATAAACAGTGAAATAAATGCATAAAATGAGTCATATCTTCCAAACTATCAAGAATTTCAGCCAGTCATAAACACCAAACGCAAAGTAGACTCATAGACCTGTTCAAATGGTAGTGATTTGAGGCCAACTGGATATCATTTTCTTAGTCAAAATCTCATCACAAAAGCATGTAAATTCCTTGAAAAATCACAATACAAACATGGCATGTTCCAAACACTATCCCATAACTTCAAAACCATACAAGATAACAACATGAAACCGTTTCTATCTTAAACTAGGCTCACACAAGCATCATTCCACAAAATTTGCGGATCCACTAGAGTGATCACATTGCCCAACTTATCAAACAAAAGACACCTAATTGCTGGAAAAACAGAACAAAACATACATGCCTAACTTCAAGCTTAATCCATGCCCTATTCATGCTTAAATCACACTTTAGTCATGCTTAATGCGTAAAAATTCATATTTATATCCCATACTTTCATACTTGAGAATCATACTTCATACTATGGAACACATAATCGCATAATCTACTTACCTGCTGCTTCATTAATGATCCCAAGTCCTTGACACAGCTCACTCTTCAAGTCTCTCAACAATGGGCACGAAAGGGATAGAATTTCTAAGGGTTTAAAGGGGGAAAATGTGGGGGAGAGAGAGAGAAGGTGTAAAACTCTTGAGAGTGATGGGGTGGGGGGTACTAATAAGCATAAAATTGAGGTAACATGTAAGTGACAAGTGTCATTCATGCAAGGGTTAAATGCCATGCAAGTGCCATGTGGTGCTCATCTTCATGCAAGTATCATGTGGTGCTCATGCAGGTGTTATGTGGTGCTCATGCAAGTGTCATGGAATAGCATACAAGTGGCTCACAAGGAAAACAAGTGGCACTTATGCAGGCACAACATAAAAAGGCTCCCCCTGCCATTTACCCACAGCGCTACACAATTGGTGCTACACACACGGCGATAGCGCTCTCTCTACACAAGCGGCGCTGGCTCTTTTCTCACTCTTCACAGACGGCGCTGCTCCTCATTCACAAACGGAGATTGCCTCTTTCACATATGGTGCTAGCCTCTATCACAGATGACGCTAGCCACTTTCACAGACGATGCTTGCCTCTTACACAGCCTGAGCTAGCCTCTTTCACAAATGACGCTATCCTCTTTCACAGCTGGCGATAGCCCCTTCCTTAGCATCGGGCATGAGCTTCCTTCGCTTATCTCTATTGTCGTGAGAGTCTTAAGTCCAGAAAAATGTGGTTCTTATAATATAACCTTACAACAACTGGCCAGCTCTAATGAATAGTATATAGCTGGAATGGGAGTCGTTTGATCTTCATCAAGCGGTTCAGAATGCACATAACTATTTTAATTTTAATTTTTTTATATAAATCCAATTAATATGAGATTTTAGGGGTACATACCTAACACTATTTCTCACCATACAAAATATATAAAATATTTTCAATAATTTAAAATGACCAAAATACCCCTATCATTTTTTAGGAGTATTTAGATCATTTTATATTTTAGAAAATATTTTTTATTTTCGAGCCTTATGTTTTAATACAAATGTATAAAATTACATTATGATCCGATTTATTGAAAAATATTTAAAATTAAAACAGTAATATACATTCTGAACCGCATGATGAAGATCTGACGGCTCCCATTCCACCTATATCACTATTCATTACAGCTGACCAACTATTATTAGCTTTTTCCCTATATATATATATATATATATGCCGGAATGCAATGGTACTGATCTACTTACTTGGCTTTTAGCTCATCCTTTTTTCTTTCTTCTTGTGTAGAGTGATAAATGACAGTTCTTGAGTGGGCCGCTGGACATTTGTGGCAGACGACTGAAGCTAGGTGTTTTGAAAAGGAACTACTTGATTGTAGGTATCTAATGGAAATGCGCCAGAGTTGTTTTGATGAAGTGTTAAATTGTTTTTGTCAGGCATGTAGTGCCTCAAACATAACTGTATATAATTTTAGGAGAATATATATGTATACGATGGTTTTATTCTGTTCCGTTTGTGTAGCTTTGTGTTTGAGTTTTGCGTTCTTTCATGGTTTTCTTTGATCCTGCCTATTCTATAAGCATTGAGCCACTCCCACCTGAGTGGCATTAGCCTCCTCTGATCGCGATCTTGCACTCTGTTGCCCTCCGACATGTACGGTAAGCATCAGGGGGTGGGGCCATGACAATACAAATGTGATAATGTGTATTATCACATTTGTGATTGTCACAATTGTGACAATACACATTTGTGACAATCACATTGTCACATTTTATTGTGACATTATCACAAATGTGACATTTGTGACAATACAAATGTGACAATGTGACATTGATAATAAAATGTGACATTGTCAGATTTGTGATAATACACATTGTCATATTATGAGAATAAACATTTGTATTGTCACATTTGTGACAATAACTGTATTCTATAATGTCACATTTCGTGATACTGCCATTGTTAATGGGATACTGCCACTAATACTAAGGATAATGTGATACTGACCACTACGTAATGGATCACCCATTGATAGTGGGTACTGCTATACTGTTGAAACACTGATATTGTAAGCTACTTGATGACTAACCACTATGAAATGAGGCACCCATTGATAGTGGGGACTGTTTTTCTGTGACACAATCTAGGATCGTTATATTGTGATATATTATAAGACTAACCACTACACAACGGGGAACCCATTGGTAGTGGCACCATTTTACTGGGGAAAACACTGTGTAACTAACTACTGTAATATTCTATGATTGACCACTATGCAATGGGTTTCCGATTGGTAATTAGATACTGGCTTCCAGCAACTGCTGATTGTACCTCGACGCCAATGATAGGATTGGGGTTGGGAAGTAAAATTGGGAGATTGGGTGGGTCACACCCTTCAATGGTTATGGGCACTACGCATTGTGTCATCCAATGGTAGTGTAACACTCTCTTGTCGGAAAGGGTATATAAGAGGGTCGTGTCTTGCAAGGCCTCTGCCTATCGATTAGCCCAAAGTGCACAGGACGTGTGTGTGTGTGTGTAAGGGCATTACAAAGTGGGACACCTACTTATCATTGTCCTCCCTCCTGAATGAGGGTAGAGGTTCCAGGTAGCAGAATTGGCTTAGCCTGACCATTGGAACTTCTACTTTAGGAGTAGGCCTCTCGCGATCAGAGGTCGCATACGTCACTCAGGTGGGAGTGACATCACCACGAGAAAGTAAAGAAACTCCAACACAAGCATTGGAACTAGGTAAAAGGAGAACTAAGATTTATGTCATTACATAAATATCTTGAAGTAGTACATCTGTTCAAGGCAAAGAAGGCCTAAATTACAAAAATATGTACTTCCAAAAAGACAACTCAGAACATGGCCCACTGCCAATAAACACATACAAGCAAAATGCCTTCTTCACAGGTACAAGCCTTCATTGAACAAATCGATCTCCCCAAACCGGCAGTCCTTTAACCTGCTACTTCTACTCTACAGGGATGGAAAAAGAGGAATGAGTTACAAAGCCCTGTAAGAGGATCT
Source organism: Amborella trichopoda (assembly GCF_054954075.1). Taxonomy (NCBI): domain Eukaryota; kingdom Viridiplantae; phylum Streptophyta; class Magnoliopsida; order Amborellales; family Amborellaceae; genus Amborella; species Amborella trichopoda. The sequence goes on from NC_142344.1 coordinate 23,412,927, forward strand.
AGAAGTTATACATCTATAACATTATAAA